>NW_027466443.1:0-25202 GCF_046127955.1 Nelusetta ayraudi | reverse complement strand
CTTTGAAGCGTATTTTGCGAGTGAGGCGTCTCCGTCAGTTTACGCCAAGATTGCAGGCTCACGCAACAACCCCGGTAGTTTGGCGTGTAGTTAAAGAAAACAACAGCCAAACTCTTTTTGCTGTCCCTGTCTGCTCTCATACAGAATGCAGGTATCTGAAGTATACATTGATTTTAACAATTATTATAGTTTCAGATTTAAAATGAAATCTGCATTATGTCTCCTTTATTTGATCTGAGCAGTGCAGAAGCCGAATCGTCTCATTTACCTTTGACTGTAAAATCCAGCACATATAAAAACAAAATCCAGCACATCGTACATTATGACCAAGATCACTGAGTTCCTGCCTGAACCATTCTACCTGCTGGAAGTGACGAGGACTCCACACGATTGACCTAATGGGCACCCCTGCTTCAAACCCAGTTCCACTCATTTCAAACACAAACCAGTGACTGCAAATTGAATTTCCAACAGCAGTGAAGTGAAAATCATGACGACAACAACAAGAGTGATAGAAGTTGTAGAGTGAAGAGGGTGAACTGACCTCAGAGTCTCCAGTTTACAATCTGGACTCTGCAGAAAACCACTCAGCTCCTTCACTGATGAATCCTGCAGCTGGTTCTGACTCAGGTCCAGGTGTCTGAGGTGGGAGTCGTTGGACTTCAGAGCTGAGAGCAGCCAATCACAGCTGAGCTCTGACAACCTGCAGCCCTCCAACCTGAATAGAGAAGAAATGATGGAGAGTTTATAACGATGGAATTTTACCAGGGTGTCATCACTCTGAACATCAAAGTGAAACGTCGACTTCAGAATCTGCAACAAAAGCAGTCTGCAATCTGACCACTAGATGGGAGGATTTTACCCACTGTACCTTCAAGCCCAGTTTAGGGCGTGTTTTCATTGCCTTGCCTCACCACGGTTCGCCTCGGTACGATTGCGTTTTCATTGGCTCTGTGATTACGAGACCGTGGGCGGAGTCGACACGGTAAAGCGGGACAATGTTTTCCCCAGCATCACTTCTGTGCGATACACAACAGCGCAGCGATGGACAAAGTAGAAGTTGTTTCATACCTGCTGCTCGGTCTGTGGTTGCTTTTCTGTTCAAGAAAGAACACTTTCCCTCACTGAAGTCACAGTTGATCATTTATGCAGCAACATTTAGAATTTATTGTTTCGTTTTCCATGCGAGCAAATGTGTAGTTCAACCTTCATATTTTCACCAAAAGTAAACACGAGACGGATACAACGGGAAATAGCGTTTATTTAAAAACAAACAAACAGAAAAACAGACAGTAAACACGCCTCCTTATTTGAAATAGCTGCCCTCGCGAGCCAAGGACGACTTTGTTATATGCCGCGGTGTTTGAGGCTTCCTCGCGGCCAAGAGCCACGTCCTCTCGACGAATCAGTATTTCTTCTCTCCTCAAGACTCCTGGGGTTCCCTAGCTTACCGCGCCTCACGCAGGAGCAACTCGATTTGTTTTCTTTACCGAGCGCTTCGCCATTTGCCGTTTGTCGTTTTCGCGAATATGGTTGAACACACTCGCGACGTCGAGGGCATTCCCGGTTCGCCTGCCTCTCCCCAAAAGACGAAAGGAAACATGTATTGAAAAAGCTGTTTTCAAAAACTGTATACACATAAATGTATTTGTACAACACCAATAGTAGCTACTTGTATTCACAGTAAAATGTACCTGACACGGAAGTTCTGTGTCAAAGGAGTTGGCGTGGATGTCCGCTCTGACAGGGAACATCGACGCGGACACGGAGCCAATCCAGTGCCCTGCTCGTCGCTACGTCACCACTAAACTCGCTTCGTCTTGCTCGGACCCTGGGGGATTGAGGTACCAAAACAGCGCCCCCTACAACTGTGTAGCGGCCAGTGCAAACACCCTAACACCATACCATGGCGAGGCGAGGTGAGGCAATGAAAACACGCCCTTTCATTCATTATCAAAAAAAAAGTGTCTGCAAATTGAATTTCCAACAGCAGTGAAGTGAAAATCATGACAACAACAACAAGAGTGATAGAAGTTGTAGAGTGAAGAGGGTGAACTGACCTCAGAGTCTCCAGTTTACAGTCTGGACCCTGCAGAAAACCACTCAGCTCCTTCACTGTTGAATCCTGAAGGTGGTTCCAACTCAGGTTCAGCTCTCTGAGGTGGGAGGGGTTGGACTTCAGAGCTGAGAGCAGCCAATCACAGCTGAGCTTTGTCAACCAGCAGTTCTCCAGCCTGAATAAAGAATCAATATTTGATTTCTTCCATGGTGTAAATGTCATATTCAGAGTCATTTCTCCCTGTTGATGATCCAGATGTGCAGCTGTTGGGATCACTGAGTCATTCCCTCAAAGGAGTCATTGTGCCAGTGGGTTGTCAACACAATAACAACAGCAGTGTGTCAGTCAGTGTGCAGCCAATCAGCAGTGAAGATGGAAAATAATCAGTGAGTCCTTTGTGTGCTTGTGGCTGTTTTCAGTCATCAGAGACTCGTTACAAGTCAAACACATTCAAAGGACAAGATGAAGAAATACTGCTGCACTATTAATCTGCCTCTAATATTTCTTCACACGATCTTCTGCTCAGTCATGTGACCTTCATCACCAATCAACAACTTCCATTGAGCTCCAAAGTGACTGGAGACATTTTCCACACTTTCTTCCACCATCCAAAGTCTTTTCTGGCTGCAGATTGTTGACATGAAAATATCAACAACATCCACTTTGTCTAGATGAGTCTTTAATATCTGCTTCAAAGTCTTCACACTGAGCAGCGTTACACACCAGTTGTCATCTGCTGACACACACTGTCCACCAGTAGAAAGCAGGAACTGACCTGAGAACTTCCAGTCTGCAGTTTGGACTCTGCAGTCCAGCACAGAGCAGCTTCACTCCAGGATCCCTCAGGAAGTTCTCACTCAGGTCCAGCAGTGTGAGGTGGGAGGGGCTGGACTGCAGAGCTGAAGACACCACTGCACACTCAAGCTCTGAGAGTTCACTGGATGAAGGAGAGCAGAGAGAGAAGTTGTGGTCGACATGTGAGATTCTAAAGACAGTGAAAGTGAATCAAGACTCATTAATGTCTGATCATCATCATCATCATCATCATCATCACCATCATCATGTAAATGGAGGGAAGTCCCGCGGTGGTGCAGCATGTGTTTACATCTGTGGTGCGTGGTGCCGGGACACTGCAGTGGTATGCAAACACTGTTCACCACTGGCACAGTTGATGATCATAAAGTGCCGTCTATTCTATCTGCCCTGGCAGTTTACTGCCATTTTGCTAGTTGCAGTTTACATCCCTCCCACCAACAACAGCAGTGAGAGGAACGCTGCACTCAATGAACTGTACCAGGCCATCAGTGATCAACAGACAGCAAACCCAAAAGCTTTACCATCCTCACTGGAGATTTTAGTCATGCTGACCTCAAGACTGTCCTTCCAAAAGTCCAACGCTTTGTATGTGGAGGTGTTCCGAGGGAGGAGCAGGGCTCGTGCTCATGTGCGATCAATTCCACAAGGATTGGGACGCTCAAAGGAAATGGGTGTGCATTTGTGCGTTCGCAACATTTTGAACATCCAGATTTTTTTGTTTCAGAATGAAATCCATGTACGTTTTTGTAAATGAAGCCCCAGGTCCTCGGTGTCTCCACTACAGTGTCCTCAGTGCAGCTTCACACTCCAGTGTGTTCCAGCCACTGAGTGTCAACACGTCCTGTTGTGACTGACAGTGTTGCTCTGATCTGCTGCTTCAACTCAACATGATGCTCAGTTGTGTGTAAAGTCACTGCAGCTTGGAGCTCCACTGGATCAGAGATCCTTCACTGGCGTCTCTTCGGACTCCACTGCATCTTTGATCCAACTGCTGTTTTATTGTCTGCTGCCAAATGAAGGAAGGATGTGATGTGTTTGTGTGTTCAATGTGTTGATTGTGTTGATTGACTGTGTAGTTCCACAGTTTTCATTCATGTAGCTGCTCTTTACCTTTGACGCTCAGGTGTCTTCAATGTCCGTCCGTCATACTAGCACCACTACATCATTCACAAATTGATGAGACGTGGGTTCCATTTAACTCGTTTATTTTCCTTCTTGAGTTTTTGGTTCGAGGCAACACAGACAACGTGAGGTCAAAAGAATTTTTGGCTCACCAACCACTCCGGCTTGACCCGCTTTCCATCAAACAAACATTTCGGCCATTTTTTTTTCTCGACCTAAAATAGCTGCGGGTCACCTTTCAAAATAAAATAACGGCTTCAGCATCAGAATCGGATGGTCTTGGTTCCCTTTCTTGAAGAACTTGGCAGTTGTCAGCCGGAAGGCATCTTGCACTGTACCCCTGACGACGCCATTAACTTCGTCCAGCAGTGCAACGTAGGGCTCTTTCATCAGACGTTGACTGATACATGACTGAACGAATGGCTCGCGGCTTAGCGCATCAGCGACAACGTTCTTAACGCCAGGGACATACTGCAGATCGAAATCGAATGCGGCAAGCTTAGCAACCCATCTTTGTTCACATGCGTCCAAACATGGCTTTGTTAAGATGTAGGACAATGGGCAATGACAATGACCAAACTTGTCACAAATGGCCCATTTTAACGCCAGGAATTCCAACCTGTGCGCTGGATAGTTAATTTGTGATCGGGACAGTGTCTTGCTGGCGAAAGCGACAGGTCGAGCAACAGTCTCACCTGGTGGCACTTGAGACAGGACTGCGCCAATGCCATCAAACGACGCATGAACAGCGAGAACGAAGGGCTCACTGAAGTTGGGGTGGGATAAGGTGACATTGCAAGCTAATTCATTCTTCAGGGTCTGGAACGATTCTTTGCATGCAGCAGTCCAGTCGCTCGCCATAAGCGCTGGTGGAGCAGATGATCGCTTTTTCACCTTCCTGCCTCTCATGGCCTTATGCTGCACCTGCCTTCCAGAGAGGAGTCTGAACAAGGGTTTTGCTTTAGCAGAGCAGTCAGCTATGAAGTGCTGATAGTAGAAGATTAGGCCCAGGAAAGAATTAATCTTCCTCCAGGAAGGGGTCACACCATCACTCTCCATCAGGTCCGCCTCTCCCACATCCATGATGGCTTTCATCTTGTCAGGGTCCTTCATCACCCCGTCCCCACAAATGACATGTCCCAGGAACCTTACTGACCTCCGCAAGAGATGACACTTCTTGGGGGCCAGTTTGAGTTTGTGACTTTTCAGACGGGAGAACACCATCTCTAGACGCTCAAGTGCCTGCTGTTCAGTTGGGGCAAAGACCATCAGGTCATCAAGATAGCAGAGCAGACTAGTGAAGTTTTCATCCCCGAAGATTGACATCATCATTCGCATGAATGTTGCAGGACTGTTGGACAGACCTTGTGGCATTCTGTTGTACTAGTGGAGGCCAAAAGGTGAAGAGAAAGCTGTGTATTTTTTGTGCTCTTCATGGAGTGGCACATTGTAGAAGCCAGACGTCAAGTCCATGGTGGAGAAGAAGACATTTCCTCCAAGTGCAACCCACCGATCCTGGGGTGCCTTGGGCCAGGCCATCGAGTCGGACCATGAACAGGACTGTTTGAAGCTGGGGAAGATCTTTGCAGGAGCACCTTCTCCAGCATGTTAATAAGGCGGTTCAGGGCATCAGGGTCAGTGGCCTGTGGCTGCAGTGGGCTCTGTTCTTCAGCAGGTGGTGCAGGTGGCGAGACAGCAGCAAGAGCATTCACTGACACCCTTTCTCTGGAAGTTCTGTTCACTGACATCATTTCAGAATGATATTCGTTCAGAATGTCTTGGACTTCACGAGCAGTCCACTTGTCTATCGTCTTCGACCTGAAGGTCATGGCGAGCTCAGTAGACGGGCAGTTCCTTATGAACATTCGAGTCACCTCAGTGCTGGGGCTGTCCAGTGACTTTCCTTGCTCCTTCAGACGTTCAATGGCCAAGTCAACAGCGCGGTTCAGTCTAAGCCAGTAGTCAAAGGCATCCTCACCCTTCCCAGGAAGAGTGGTGTAAAAGTCTGCTAATGGGAGTGGTGAACACGGAACAGAATCAAAGTGCTTCCGCAAGAGACCATAAATGGCATCGGGGTTACAGGTGATGTTAATACCACTGTTCCTGGTCCCAAACCTGACAACATCCTTTGCTTTGCCACCAAGATGAACAAGGATCTCCTCCGCTTGTTCCTCAGGTTGCAGATTCCCCCTCTTAATGAAACTCCTCATGAGCTCCTCCCACTCCTGGACGGAAACAGAGTCTGAGTTGTCTCCTCTGAAGCAGGGGGGCTCCTTCAGCTTTCGATGAGGGACATATTGCAAATGGGACACGTCAAAAGCATTTGTGGCAGACACATTTGCATGGCTAGGTCGAGGGGTAGCACTATGTAAAGGGGAACTGGCTAGCATATCAGCATGGGCAGGTGAAGGGGCAGCACTGAGTAAAGGGGTAGTGACAGATGCACTGAGGTGAGAGATAATGTCCTGTGCCACCCGCTGGCTGACCTGTTGAATCAATGCATCACCCATCTGACCTACAATACTAGCAGCAATAACATCAGGGCTAGGTGCAGGGGAACACATGCTGTGCCTGTCCGGGACAGGGGAATGCGTGCCCTGGCTAGCAAGGGCATGAGGGTTTGCATCTGAGTTGGGGGGAGGGATAACACCAGTACTGAGCAAGGGGCGCCCAGGTGTACACTGATTACCCAACACTACACCACCCCCCTGAACAGGACTCTCAAACAGTAAACTTGAAGGATGCATAAAACCCCTCCCTCTGCCAGCACCAAAAGGAGTTACAAAAACATTACCCTGAGGATTACTCATCTTTCCAAAAAGTTAACAAAACACAATACCACAAAACAAAAGGATGAAACCATAAAAGGCCTAGACTGGAAACTGAAAAAAAAAAAAAAAAAAAAAAAAAATCAAATAAAAGTACATAAACCCTCTATCTGATGTCTAACACTGCACAAAAGCAACACATCTGACCGACTTCAGAGACCGCAAATGAACAGCAGCAGCAGAACAGTCCCCGGGTCGCTCTGCAGCATCGGTAGCACAACAAAAGAGTCTCGAGTCACGGCACCAATGTGACCTCTCCTATTCTGTCCTGCTTGCTGTATAATGAAGACTTGCAGAAGTCAGGTGTGGAGCAGCAGTTTATTCTCTTAAACAGAATGGGACACAACCATAACTTGCTCCGTGAAACTTGGTCACCTCCTGCTTCCTGGGCTTCCTCTGTACTGAAGTAGTGATCGTATAGTTGTTGTTTCTACAATACAAATAATATTAAAAATAAAATACATTTTTCTACAAAATACAAAAAAATGACATTCGCAATTTCAATAATTCGCTCCCTAAAGCTCCATTTTTATACACTGTAACATTCTTCCAGTTACACACACATACCTGAAACAGAATGGGACACAACCATAACTTGCTCCGTGAAACTTGGTCACCTCCTGCAGAGACAACGTGCTCCGTATGAGAGCTGTGTCCTGCTAATGGACATGCTAGCATGCTAATCGTTTTTAATAGCAATAAAAAAAAAAACGAACTTTGCTAAAACAAAAAACAAACAAAAAAAAAATTAAATGAAAGACACCAGCACACATTTAAACACTGAAACACAGTTAGATGAAGCATAGCTCAACTTATTGCATTAATTTCTGTCTCAGCAGGGAGGAGACCGTCTCACCTGCTTCATGGGCTTCCTCTGTACTGAGGATCGCCCAGAATGCAAAGCGCTAACTTCAAAATAAAATACAAAATAAAATAAAAAATAAAATATAAAGAGCCATGGCTGTGCCCCAACTAAGTTTAACATGATTGAACACAATTTATTTTGTGTGTGTGTGTGAGAGAGAGAGTGGATGACGCCTTGCAGGTGCGGTCCTGGATGTCGGCTGCTGATTGGACGCGCCACGGCTGAGAAGGAGGAGCAGTCGAGCCAGCCTGACTGTCATCCCTCCTCCGCTCCCAAGTCTGCAGTTAGTCACTTCTGAAATGGTGTTAGAGCACGCAGCCGTAGGTAGTGATGGCCGATGGAGGCTTTGTTGAAGCTTCGACACTTGTTTCAAAAAATGGTTCATTACTTGAGGCTTCAATGACACAGTGCTCGAGGAGGTCATCTAGTGCTCAATAAAATGAAGTGCAATAGAAACGTGTTCATTGTTTCATAGGTTGTTTGGGATTTGATTCGCCATGCATTCTTGTTGGACAACACTACATGCTTGTACGGTTCAATGCTGACACAATAAAATAAAAATGAAAAATAAAGACAATGTCTCTTTTTTGGCACGACTGATTGTAGTAGACTATAGCTCTTATACTTAGCCTGACAGTTTGTGCAATGAATTATATTATATCCTAAAACAAGACTAAATAGCCCATAGTTTAAAAATATGTTCAATAGTAAGTGTTCAGTGGGTCAGATGTCAAATGTGATCTATTTAAAATGTAGAATAGATGAGCTAAATAACACATATATAATACACGTTAATGGGAATTGAACCGTCGCCTCAGTCTTGCAAGTCCAAGATTGTCATAATGTACCACAAACCCAAATCACACTCCCTTTTTTCATCGAAGCTGTTTGAGTAGCGTTAGCACACCGTGATTCCTCATCAACTACAGGCCTACACTTCAAATAATTATGAGAAAAACCCAACGTAAAGAGAGCACTTCCATTAGGAAATAGTCAACATGAAATTTCGTCTTCTACTGACACCTGCTGGTCAAATTGAATAGTTGCAAATATTGTGAAGAAGTTGTCATCTAATTCTAATCCTAAACAATATGGCCATTCCAAGTGAAGTATTAAGACAATTAATCAGGTTTGTACTGCTTGATTAAACACAGTAATCCCGTTCCAGTGCACTAAAACCCACTTCCCTTCAGGACCGTGTCAGCGAAGCCAAAACTTCCTTGAGTGACGCTGTTTCCCAGCATGCAATGCGAGCTAGCGATTCACAATACTATTTCATCAAAAACATGGATGTAAAAAATAAAAAGGGACGAAAAATGAAACTTCAGGAACACCAACTAATACAATGCAATACAAGCAGAACTGGGCAGAAGTTTTATATTATGTACACCATAATACAGCCTTCTGGTGGACAAGCCATACTATTTAATCCGTGTCCTCCTATGGCACTTCCGTGGGTGGAAGCTCGTCGTAGAGGTCACGTGCTGGTTGCGCGTCACTCCACCGATCACCTCGGGGAAGGTCATTGCCCATGCAGGGTACCTGATTCAGGTGAGTATATGGAAAATATGGGTCAATGTGGTCAGTCATAACATGAGAAGCTTGCTGGCAAAAATAATGCACTACAAGTGGATGTGACACTTTTTTTTTGTTTTGTATGAGCATTTAAAAAAAACAACATAATAATAAAATGGATTTTGACCATGTATGTATATATATATATGTGCGTGTGTGTAACTTTAACTAACTTATCTATTTCTATCCATCTATCAAACTTACTATCTCGGGATCTATCTACTACTAACTCTCAAAAAACTAACGGACAACCAAGAGCAACAAAACCAACCTACTGCAATTCGTATATTTTAGTGTGTGTGTGTGTGTGTGTGTGGGGGGGGCGGCGGGGGGTTAAAATGAGCACAGTGATGGTTCCGCAGCATAAAGTGTATCTTCAGTCGTCGATTGTATGTGTGGGAGTCCCTCGGGTTCAGCCCAGCTGATTTAATGTTCGGTGAGAGGACCCTTGCGTCTGTTAAGGGGTAAGTGGCTTTCCGATGTTAAACGAGTAGAGAATAATGTGTTAGATTACGTCATTTTCTTTCCGTGAACGCTTGCATCGTGCTTGTGAAACTGCTCACCAAACTCTTGTCGCCAGCCAGTCTAAAATGAAGCGGCAGTTTGACAAGAAAGCTGTGGCTCGAGTTTTTGAGACAGGCGACCGAGTGTTGGTATTGTTGCCGTTACCCGGTTCCGGTTTGCAGGCTGGTTTTTCTGGTCCGTATGTCGTGGAGCGCAAACTTTCCGATACAGATTATGTAGTGCACACTCCTGATAGAAAACGATCATCCCGCGTCTGCCACGTCAAAATGTTGAAAAGTTACGCCCGGTTCACACTGGACGCGGAAGCGCCGCGAAGTGAAGCGCCGCGAAGCAAAGCGCCGCGAAGCGAAGCGCCGCGAAGCGAAGCGCCGCGCTGCGAATCGCCGAGCGCTTCCATTCAGCGCCCATGTTAATCAATCAGTGCGTTTACATGCAGAGCTTAATCGAACTAAGCAATCATTCGGTTTTCTCGTCCAATCGGAGTTCTCACCTTGGTCCCCGTATACATGCAGCTGAGAAATTCAAATTATTGACGGGAACGTGTCCTCCTCCCAACAGTAGGGGGTGGAGTGAGTCTTTTCAGCCGGTCAGCTGCTTTCGGTTGACATATTAAATCTATTATGATATGGAACGATAGTTCATAATGTACGTGTTACTTGCTTTGCAGATAAGGTGTACCCTATTTCTTGTGCTCCTGGTTATTTTAAAAGGCAGACAAGAACGTTGTTTGCTGTTGGAGGGCTACAACAACACTTCGATGCTACGCTTTGTGCCGTCGCTACGGACCCCAAACTCTCGTTCTTGTTGGATTCGGGTTCGGAGCAGACTGGTGGGAGAGTTTGTGTACAGGTTTTGCAAAGGAACGGTGTCTTCAGTTATACACACGCTCATTAAAGTGCCGACCGTGGAGGAAGCTGGTGCCGCTGCACGCCGTTTCCAGCAGAATAACAGCGAAATTACCCAAATAAAAACAAATCAGGAAAACATCTCTTTGCTGTGCTTTTATTTACAAAGTTAAAATTCTTCTAACTTACAAAAAATGTGAACGAAAAGGTAGAAATATAAATACGAAGGAATACGGATTTGTTCAGGGGTGCGCAAAGCCGGAGCCCTGCATTTGCTGCGCTACCCTTTTTAAAAAGGTCTCCGTTGCGCGTTATTTTAATATGTCCATCTCTTTTAGAAGAGAAAGCATCGCCCCGGTCTCATCCTCTCTCCAAATGTCAACATTCTTATTCGCGTTTGCCAGGTTGTTTCGCGCCGTCTGTTTTGTTAGACAACGTAGTTGTGCGGTCATGAGTCGCGAGAGCGAGGCGTGGCGCATGCGCACTCGCATTGTCCAGTTAATAGTCCGATTAAGGCGTATACATGGCAGAGAAATTCGAATTCCAATGGCATTATCTGGGTGTCTCAATCGGAGTTCTCCGATTCCAATCGGAGTTCTCAAACTCCAATCATAATCGGAGTAAGGTGTTTACATGCACGTGAGTTCTCCGATCATAATCGGACTAAGGCAATAATTCGATTTTCTCTAGTGCCATGTAAACGCACTGAATGTAGTGGTTCAGACCAGACGCGAACAGGCGCGCGGCTCGTGCCATTCATTTCAATGGAAGCGGAAGCGCCGCGCCAACGAATTTCGCGAGCGAGGCTCCAAATGGTTCACACCAGACGCGAACAGCTCCGCGACGGTCGACAAGCGCTTCTGCTCAGCTGCACTCTTTTTTTCACTCCCACTTTTTCACTTCTTTTTTTTTTCTTTAAAAAAAATAAAATAAAAAAAATCATTTTCGTCATCGCCCCCCCTCGCCCCGTAGCCAGCCCGCTCCATAGCTCACTTTTGTGCGTGTGTGTGTAAATAAATAGAAACACGCACTCAGGTGTCCATCTCAAGACAAGACCTCTTTCACAATGATCATTGACCGGCATCTCTAGGATCAAACAGACGTATTTTGATCAAGTCTTCCTGTGTGTGTGTGTGTGTGTGTTTAAACTCTCTCGCACTCTGATACAATGTACTGACAAATATAACATACAAATATGATATGTGATCGAATTTGTCATTGGGTTTTTATTTTGAAAATTCACCGGATTTTCTCGTTTTTATTGAGCGACTTCCTGTACTATTGACGAGGATCGCTCGCGGCTCGCGCACGAAATAGAGCAGACGCCGAAACAACAAATGCATGCCACGAGCCGCGCAACCACCACATTGATTAACATGGGCGCCGAATGGAAGCGCTCGGCGGCGCTTTGCTTCCACGTCCAGTGAACTGACGTTAAATGCATGGTGCGATCCGCGAGGGGAGCCGCGCGCCTGTTCACGTCAAAATGTTGAAAAGTTACGCCCGGTTCACACAGGACGCGGAAGCGCCGCGAAGTGAAGCGCTGCGAATCGCCAAAGGGCTTCCATTCAGCGCCCATGTTAATCAATCAGTGCGTTTACATGCAGAGCTTAATCGGACTAAGCAATCATTCGGTTTTCTCGTCCAATCGGAGTTCTCACCTTGGTCCCCGTATACATGCAGCTGAGAAATTGTGAATATGGTTCACACCAGACGCGAACAGCTCCGCGACGGTCGACAAGCGCTTCTGCTCAGCTGCACTCTTTTTTTCACTCCCACTTTTTCACTTCTTTTTTTTTTCTTTAAAAAAAATAAAATAAAAAAAAGACGCCGAAACAACAAATGCATGCCACGAGCCGCGCAACCACCACATTGATTAACGTGGGCGCCGAATGGAAGCGCTCGGCGGCGCTTCGCTTCCACGTCCAGTGAACTGACGTTAAATGCATGGCGCGATCCGCGAGGGGAGCCGCGCGCCTGTTCGCGTCTGGTGTGAACTACTACATTGCTTAACATGGGCGCCGAATGGAAGCGCTCGGCACTTTGCGGCGCTTTGTGGCGCTTCCGCGTCCAGTGTGAACCGGGCGTTACGTCGCTAGGAAAAATGTGTCGCCTGAGCCTCCGCCCCCTCCGTGCCCATTGGCGGAGGGAGGGCTCATGAAAAAAAAAAAAAAAAAAAAATCGGTGTTCCTTCGGCGCGCCAGGGAAACTCTGAAATTATGAATAACTTAAGCTTGTTTTTGTCCCATTTGCCTGCATCAGCCCGTCATGATATTGTTAAATTAATTGAGAGCCACCCACTATTGTTTTCTGACCACCCCCGCCGTACGTCAGTTTTGCACCATGACATAGAAGTAGAGGGACATGCCACAACTAAGCAGCACGTACACAGAGTCAATTCTGGGAAGTTAAGAAAGAAGCTTTGGCTCTCCTTCTGACAGTGCCCATCTTGATGTTAATTTGGGGTCAGGTTTTTACAGACTATAATGCCCTCGTGGTCCTGGATAGGATGCGCAATCAAACCAGCCGTAGATGCGGTGGTCTCTGCTCCTGCAAGACTTCAATCTCCAGATTTGCCACAGGAAGGGGGGTTGATAATGTGTTGGCAGATGCGTTATCACGTGTACATGTGGACTGTGGATCAGCATTCAGATAACAGTTTTGTCCTTTAGTGAAGATTGACAATGAGAAAAACCAAGAGCCTCAGCTTTGTGCGGCTGATCCTGTTTCTTCTCTCTGTAAATATCTGCCCTGTTTTGGAGAAGATTCTCTCTGAGGGGACTGATGTTGCTACAATGCACAGTCTCCATGCCATCACATGTGTAAGGCGTCGGTAAATTGAAGCCTGCAGTTTGCAGTTGCAGCTGTTGCACGACAAAACGGGTCAACCAACCCGACAAACGACCCGGGTGATAATTGGCTCCGATCGGCTTGCGATGGAATTGGGACACCCAGGACAACACCACCTTTTTTTTTACCTGCCGCACGGAATGACGTTGAGCGTAACGTACGCTAAATCATAATATCGCGCCAGTCAAGGTCATATCGCGGGCCTGTCCCGCTCACCAGATATCCAAGAAGGTTGGTGAGGGCTGAGCGGGCAAAACCTTTGGTGACTAAGTACCGAAGGGGTGAATTTTTTCTCTACCTTTTTGCGCCTGAGTAAAAAAAGGGGGCACAAGGACGCCTGTGCAGCTACAAGTAATAAGTCTAGACAGGGATGGGGAAGAACCAGAGCAAAGTGGCTGCTGCAGTTCCCCAGGGGGGACAAATTGTGGACGACATGCGGAAAAAATACGGTCCAGATTGTCTTGATATGTTGGATGTTTGGGTTGAAAAGTATAGTTTCCCAGAGGGGGGATCACTGAGTATGGAGGAATTGAGAAACCTCCGGGATAAACTGAATATAGCCGAGGGAAAGGTTACAAAAAAGAAAAACCCAAACAGGTGGGAGATTCAAATCATCAAAGATCATGAAAGGTGTTTTTCATTCTGGAAACCTGAAGCAGAGGTCAGGGACAGGAAACAAGTAAAGAAAGGTGTGAACAGCGCTGGGCGCTGGAGCACAGGGGTGACAGAGATAACGGCAGAGGGTGCACACACTCACACACACTCCCCAGAGGAGGGAGAAAAGGAGCCACTCACACACGAGCATTCAAATGCACCAAATCGTCTGTATCCTTCTCTTACAGGCCCGAGGGACCCTCTCCTGGACATGCCTGTCTTCCCTCCTCCCGCCTGCCCTCATCCAACAAAGCTACCACCGTACAACCCTGCGCACTCCAGCACCGACGCCGCAGCGTCGCCACGTTCATCAGGACTGCCGTCAACCAAACGGCCAGCCTCATCACTGCTTTCAGACAAGGGCTGCTCCCCCAGATCGCCAAAGCAGTTAACAGAAGCTGCTGCGTGGGGATTGAAGATGCCCGGCTGACAGAGGTCCGACGTCATGCAGTGCACGCTGAGAGGCTTCTGCAGGAGAACAGCGATGCAGAGGACAAGAAGATAAAGCGTGCCTCCCTCACCATGATGAAGCACCTCAGTGACACGGCGAGACGGCCCTACAGGAACAACGACAACCGACGAAGGGCGACTAGCGGAGACAGAGGCGAAAAGGGGGCGTGCCACATCTGCGGCCGAATGGGTCACTGGGCCAGAGAATGCCCTGACAAAGGAAGACACCGCGGGCAGAACCATGCCCACCGCAGCCAAGAGAGTGATCGCGAGGACCGGAAAAGAGGATCCAGAGGGGACCAGGACGTGTTTTGTTTTTTTTTGTTTTTTTCATGTGTCACTTTAACAGAGACAACACCATCTGTAATTACTATGTTTGGTTGCATTTCCCTGGCAGGCAAAGATAGATGGAAGAGACATCCTTCTGGGTGGAAAATGGGACTGGCTTGTCTGTGGATGGTGGAGGCTCGCTGGGCTCATCAATCCGTCCATCCATTCACCTTGTTCGTCTCATCCTGACTGCAGCACACCACTGTGGAGGCTTGACATAACACACATTAGATTAATAACAGAAAAGCAAAAGGTGACTGATGGTGTATTATTTAGTGTGCTTCAGTTATAATTCTCATAATAATGACTGTTTTGCTGGCTTCACACAATATATATAATTGGCCTGTCTTAGTTAAAAGCCCACTCACCACGACAAGGTGCAGGCCAAGAGTGGGAACACAAACACAGACCAGAAACGAACAGGACAAATCCAGACAAGACTACAAAAAACACAAACAAATAACACTAATATCACTTTGACCACTATCTTTTTTCACAAGAACTTTTATTTCTTTACAAATTGAACCTTAGATTGTGTCACAACAAACTAAATAAACGCTTGAAACAGCCAACAAAACATGAAATAACACTTCATCAATATTATAATGAGTATCCTCATAAATGATTTCAAGATAACTTTCAACACTTTCTTACAAATTTTTTTTTTACGTCTGCCGTAATGATTTTTTGACGTTTTTTTCATGTGAATATTTTAACATTGAACATGTTAACTGAACAGTCAATGTAAAATCCCTTCATTGTTGCTCTGACCTCTTCATCATTTGTGATCTCTTCATCATTGGTGATCTGTACATCATTTGTGACCTCTACATCTACATCAGACACAGTATGGCTGTCACATGGTTCCTGAATCACGAGAAAACTGTCTTCTTCCAAGATCTCTGACACCTCTTTACATTTTTTAGAATATGTGTGGTCAAAGATTTGATCAAAATCACGTGTGTGTGTGTGGGTGTGTGTGTGACTCACTTACCTTTTGCTTGGTAGACATGCTCTTACCTGATTTGAAGAAACTAAAAATGGTTGGGACAGCTGTTGAAGTTAGGCACTTTCTCTCACCACGCAAAATGAAAGATTTCTCCTCAAAGTGAAGAGCACATAGCCTGGAGTTATCATTGGGTGTCCAGTTTTTTCTTCTCACATTTTCCACCCATTTGTGCAACCTTTTTCTGTCCCCAAAAGGAAAGCTGTAAAAAGCAAAACATTCCAAAAATAAATGTACAATATTTTTTTTTGTGTAATTTTACTTAAAATTGGGTATGCAAACATATTTAACTAATTTAAACTTAAACACAATGCAGACAGTTGTGCAGAAAGTTTAGTGTTAGCTAAAATATCGGGCACACAGACGTACTTATTATGTATACATTTCTTTCCATTGTAACAGGTCACTACCAGATCTGCAATCCATTACCTAGAATTGGTTTTCCTTAAACTGATGTACAGGATTACTAATCTGACTTTGATGGGCAAATTTGACAACAGAATACAATTATGAAGCACTAAAACACAGGACCACAAAACAATTAAATGCATGATGAAATAATGATATGCTTTGTTAAATGAAATAAAAGCGCTGCCGCCTCACAGCAAGAAGGTCGTGGGTTCGATTCCGGGGCCCGGACCTGGGACCTTTCTGTGTGGAGTTTGCATGTTCTCCCTGTGTCTGCGTGGGTTCTCTCCGGGTTCTCCGGCTTCCTCCCACACTCCAAAAACATGCATGTGAGGTCAATTGAACGTTCTAAATTGTCCGTAGGTGTGCATGTGAGTGTGAATGGTTGTGGCCCTGTGATGAACTGGCGACTTGTCCAGGGTGTCACCCTGCCTTCGCCCTAAGACAGCTGGGATAGGCTCCAGCAGACCCCTGTGACCCTGAATAGGAATAAGCGGGTATAGAAGATGAATGAATGAAATCTTTATTGAATGAATGACACATTTTATTTCACTCGTGGTTTATGTAATTATTATTTTTTGCTCCATAGCTTTCATGATTCAGCATTACATGTTAAGCGTGATGAATTGCATGAAAAGAGAGAGCACTCGCTGATAAATTAACATGGTGTGCTGTTTAATTCCATGAGGACGACAAAATATTTGCAAATTTGTGTTAGCTACACACATCGACAGGTGCAAGAGAAAGGGAGGAACTTTCAGGGAGGAACTTTCAAGATCGTTCAGTTTTTATTTTTTATTTTTTTAGTTCTGATGAAATAAATAGACCAATCATTTCATTACTTTGTCTGCTTTCCAAAGAGGTTATTAATTAAAAAAATATGTGTGGCAGTGCTATTATGGTCCTTAGAGAGTTGCTTCAAAGAATTGTCATTTATTATTCAGTGGCACATTGCTCACTTGTTTAATACACAAATAATAGTATATTCTTATAATAATACTATTTTATTAATATAATAATAATAATAATAATAATAATAATAATAATAATAATAATAATAATAATAATCATTATTATTGATAGAAATTTTGAAACAACAATCGTCAGTTGTTCCGTAAAAAATACATTCATTTCCATGTTGAATTTTGTACGGTTCGTGAGCGCGCACGTCTGTCAGTGACGGTCTCCACACTGACACAACTGCGCATGCTCTATTATCCCATCAATGCGGAAGTCAAAAGGTTTTTGGGAGCCGTGCGCTGGGTGAGCAACTTCATTGAAAGGAATGGGACGCCATCTTGGACTCTGGGGGCTTGCCGCACTGTCACGCAGGTTGTGACGTAGCGGGCCGGCGACGCCGACAGGTATGATGTGAATGATTGACAGCTACCATTCGTTCCCGTTAGCGAGAGGATTAAAAACAAACAGACACCATAATGGCATCAAAAAGGAGTTATCCCAGCGGTGCGGAAAAACGGAAGGAAAAGAAAACTGATCAAGAAAAACTTGCAAAGGGGAAAGGTAAGTTATTTGTTTGTGATGTGGGCTGGAGAGGTGGAGGTGAAACGCTGTTGTCCCCCAAGTTTGTTTATTTGTCCTGCTAGCCAGCTAGCTAGCGTCGGATAAATGTTAGTTGGCTGGCTAATATTTGTTTGTCATGAATCAGCGTTTTTGTTTGTTTTATGAAAGTTGACCATGTCCTGTCAAGTTGGCCTATCCTGCCATGGGAATGACTGATTGACTCCACACCCGTTCATTCACATTCTAACAGGGAGGGAGGGAGGAAGGGCATGTTGTAGTTGTTGTTGTAGTCTGTCCCCTGTTATTGTTCAGTGGAAGTTGTCTCTCACATATTTGACTCTTAATGTTATTTTAGCCTTAACTTAGGATGAATTTACTAAGCTTAGTTTGTATTTTGTAGGCCCTTCATTAGAAATGTGCTACTGTTTTATAATTCAAAGAAATATTTTATGGAAATACTTTATTTGGCATGGTGTTGACTATTTTAGACTGTTGTGGCAGTGGGTCATTTATCTTAGTTTTATTACTTTAACTAGTACAGTGTGTAAAGAAATGCCAAAAACTCTTAAAAGTGACAGTTTTGTAATTGGGTAAAAGCTTTAAAGGGACACTGCAATCATAATGTTTAATTTAAAAACAAATACATTTTTAATTTTCCTATATTACTGCAACACCACTGTAATAATAAAATAGGAAAATGTGCTTCTGATCTGTTTTGCTTGATGATCTAATGAGCTTTGTCTCTGCAGGAGCAATTCTAAAATATGTTGGCGCTCCAGACATTGAGCCAGAGGGATCTCCCGAACATCCTGACCAGGAAGCTCCAGGACCAACACGTTCCTCAGAACCTCCTTCTGTCCAGGTGAATAATGTGTGTTATTCTTAGTAGCTAAGCTGATAAGTGTGGGACGAAGCTAAGGTAATTAAGCATTGTTGGTTTGCTTTTTAGTGTTGCACTTGTTGGTTTGTTGGATTTTCTTATTTAAAGTAAGCATTTTTTTTCATGAATACTCAATCTGTTGTATTTATTGACATCTAGACGATTCTTTTCCTAGTATTATAGTGTTTGTTTGTTTTTAAATCAGTTTAACTTGCCTGAGTTGCTCAACTGAAGATGTTTAATTTTACCTGTAGCCTGTTTTGCTCACGAGGTGTAATAGATTGTGGAATCTTAGTAGACCTTAGTAGAGGCACGCTGCTGAGAGTGGCAGCGATCAGCTCCGATGACCGTGGTGCTTGTAAATAAGGCAAATGCGCCATCTAGTGGGACGCAACATGTTTATTCGTGTTGGAGCAATGACAAGTACTACTAACAAAACAAAAGATGCACAGGGTAAAAAAAATAATCATAAACTCAAGCCCAACAAAGATAACAGATGGGCATAACTGTACATAGTAATGATTACTAGTACTTCCAACATTTGTATATTTTACTTTCAACTCGAATTTGAACTATTCATCCCCTTTTTTCAGCAGCCATTAACACTAATAAATTAAATTAAATCAAAACAATAAATTAAAGCTGCAAGCAGCGTTTGTGGGACTGAGCCGCCGTGGCCGACGCGATGCCCGATGACCCCCGATGACGCCTGACCCCACGAAAACTTGTGAATGTTATTATAAAAAATGTATTTTATACCTATGTATAAGAATTAAACAAGCTGCCAAATATCAGACTTTGTTTTAATTTTAATCAGAGAAATCAAATCAACAGGTCAACTGAAAATCTGAGCAAATCTCTCTCAAAAAAGAGAAAATAAGAACAGCTGCTCTCAATTCAATATAATTCTTTTTGGACCAGACAGAGTGGTCTTCAGGTTAGAACTTGACAGAATATGTCTGTCTCTTTGGGAGTCATCTATGAAAATTTAACCATTCTTGATGTAAAAGGAAGTCTTTTTATGGGAAGTATAACTCACATACCACCACAAATAGACTAAATAGCAACAGTTTTACTTGAAATGTGCCATTTAAGTAATTTAATTATTATGCTTTTCCAACTTAAAAGTGACACTGAATTGTGTTAAGATGATGGCAGGAATGTGAGTTAAATTAACAAATACATATTGTGCTGGGAGGAAACATTTTTATCTAACTAAATAAATAAAATATGTTTTAATGAAAAATTGACAAACATTCTGGTATTTTATGTAAATGTATCTTATCTACGTCTATATGCCTGTGATGGTGGGCACTGGGATGTATTTTCACTCCAGCTGGATATTGCCTTTCTCTCTGCAGTGCTGGTTGGAAATTGCGCTAACGTTGATGGGGGGGGGGAAGCACGCTATCGCTGTCGCGCTACGCTAACGTGTCGGCAAAGTTAACGTGCCAAGTTTCTTTGCGGGGGGGGGGGGGGACTGGACTCCAAGATGCTCCTGCTGATCACTGCTATGCTGGAGCTGGAGATGTGGCCTGTGATGTCTGCACTGGGAGGAAACTGAAGGCCCTCAAGTCCTGTCTGGTCTGTCGGGCCTCCTACTGTGACTCTCACCTCCAGCCTCATCGTGATGCTGCTCCCCTACAGAGACACAAGCTGGTGGAACCCAGCCAGCAGCTCCAGGAGAACATCTGCCCTCGTCATGATGAGGTGATGAAGATGTTCTGCCGCACTGATCAGAAGATCATCTGTGCTTTATGCTGTATGGATGAACATAAAGGTCATCAGACAGTGTCAGCAGCAGTACAGAGGCCTGGGAGGCAGAGAGAGCTGGAGGAGACCAGGCAGAAGATCCAGCAGAAGATCCAGCACACAGAGGAAGAGCTGAAGGTGCTTCAGAAGGAGGTGGAGTCCATCAACGGCTCTGCTGATAAAGCAGTGAAGGACAGCGAGAAGATCCTCACCCAGATGATCCGTCTGCTGGAGAAAAGACGCTCTGAGGTGCAGCAGCAGGTCCGATCCACACAGGGGGCAGCAGTGAGTGGAGTCAAAGAGCTTGAGAAGAAGCTGGAGCAGGAGATGATGGAGCTGAAGAGGAGAGACGCTGAGCTGGAGAAGATCTCACACACACTGGACCACAGCCAGTTTCTCCACAGGTTCTCCTCACTGCCAGCACTCAGTCCGTCTCCAGACTCCTCCAGCCTGGAGATCCGTCCTCTGAGATACTTTGAGGACGTGGCAGCAGCTGGACCAAGCTGAGAGATGAAATACAGCAAGTTCTGCACAGTGCACAAACGTCTGTTATTATCTGAGGAGAACAGAAAAGTGACATTCATGGAGGAAGTTCAGTCTTATTGTGATCATCCAGACAGATTCACTGACAAGAAGCAGGTCCTGAGTAGAGAAGGTCTGACTGGACGATGTTCCTGGGAGGTTGAGTGGAGAAGGGGGAGGGACTTCTGTGGTTTATTTTAGGGGGTTGGTGTAGCAGTGGCCTACAGGAACATCGGCAGAGCAGGAAGGTCAGAGGAAAGTAGATTTGGATTCAATTGCTGTGTCTCAATTCAGGTTCTGCATCCTTGAAGTGCGCATTTTGAAAGGAAGTTGCGTCATCGCACTGCGCGAAGGCTTGTCCCAATTCCCGAGGGTGTTTAGGACGCTCAAAATGCGCACTCGTAAATACGCACTCGTTTTAGCCGATTCCAAGGATACACCGCTACTATCCTTTGCGTACTTGGGTATCCCATGATGCTTTGCGTGCTGCTGCAAAGCATCGTGGGATCCTGGGAAGTCAGCTGAAATTAGCGGCATGTACTGGTTAAGACACGACATATAAATCTAAATATTGACGTTTCACATAAAGTATCCAGTTTTTAACGTAGGATTTTATTTATTTGAACATTCAACGCCATCGTTAGATGGCAAACCAATGATTAGCGTGATACTATAGAAACGTCACTTCCGGGGTTGGCCAGCCAGAGGGAACGGCGGTGACGAAACGAGGAAATACGCCGAAGGCTAGACCGTCCCGAGTGGTTACCGGGGAGGCGGGGTTTGGTCCGTCCTTCTAGGCTGGGAACTCGAAGAACGCTTCCTTCAGACGGAGGACACTCGGCCTCAAGGGTGCAGAACCTGAATTGAGACACAGCAAATGACAAATCCTGGAGTTTATATTGTTACCCAGGTGAATATTGGTTTCGTCACAACAACATGAGTACTCGTGTCTCAGGTCCTCGGTCCTCCAGAGTGCGAGTGTACCTGGACCACAGAGCAGGTCTTCTGTCCTTCTACAGCATCTCTGGAACCATGGAGCTCCTCCACAGAGTCCAGACCTCCTTCACTCAGCCGCTACATGTTGGACTTTATGTTCCTTCAGGTTCTTCAGCTGAGTTGATGAAAGTGTGACTGAAGTCGTCAGAGAGACTCTGAGCTGAATTCTCACCTTTGATTCTTCTTCTGTCTTCACGTTTGTTACCCAGTGTCTCCGGCTGTCAATCACAGGGTGGGCGGGGCCTGGACGCCACTTCCTGTTGGTGCTCCTGGTGACTGTTGTCCACCTGCTGGATGTTTGTGACACGTTGTTTCTCCTCCTCTGCAGCCCATTCACCCCGCAGATTAATAATGTGTCATTAGTCCACATGACAACTTTATTACTGTGGAAACACAGCTGAGGTCTGTTTCCACTCTGGACCTTTCCACCCTGACCTTTGACCTTTCAACAACTCATCCATCTGATCAACCTTCTGACTGTTGATCCGTTTGTCAACAATCAGATGAATGCATGTAAATATTGTGAGAGAATTTTGTCTTTTGATTCTGCTTGTTGGCTCAATGTGACAACAGTCAATCAATAAGTCATGAAATATACCATCAGTCTATACTGCATAACAATGTCAAGTCAATGATCAACTGTTGAATTGAAGCAATAAAGCAACAAGACAATCCAGATAAAGTCTCTGCTTGTTGGTAGATTTCTCTTCTGTCAAGATCTCCATGTATTCACCACAGACATTTAGAAAGTCAACACCATGAAGACAAGATCAAAGTTTCAAAAGCACATCAGTCAATGTGGGAAACAGCTGATATTTATCTGGCACACACACACACACACACACACACACACCACTATTTTACAGAACAAGTAGAGAACGGGTACTTTACTGACTCATAGTGTATTTACTTTATTGCATCATAACCAATGTTCCCTCTAAGCTGCTTGCTTGCGCAATCGCGCACTACTTGCACATTCTCAGCGCACAAGGAAATCTATGTAGCACATAAAATAAAATTCAACAGAAACGTATTAATTAATAATTTTAGAGCTTTTATTAGGCGGCGCACCGCTACGCCTTCAGAATGATGATTTTTTTTTTTTTTTTTTTTTTTTTTTTTTCCTTCCAGCTGCACCGTATGAGTCCAAAAGGCAGAGAAAGTTTCCAGGCTTTAACAGCCAAGCGGTGAACGCACAACCATCACCACCTGCCGATGAACGGGCACCCGCAACCAGGGTTCTTCCTCCGGCTGCGCTAATGTCCAAGCCCAGTGCACCCGCTTTAAACCCCACCACCACGCGCCAGAAGCTTTTTAAAACATTCAGCAATAAATGCCCATTGCCCACCTCTGGGAATGCGAGCCGAAATGCCAAGAACTGCGGAGGACAGAGTTCTCAGCGTGGACACTGGGGTTGCCGGAGCGGCGGAGTGCAGACAAAGTCTGTTCATTACGGGACAGCTTTTTTAGTTGCCAAATACGGGACAATCGCGTATTTGAGCACGGAAACGACGCAAAGTCACAAACACAAATACAAGTTTAAAACGGTACAAAAAAAGGATCGTGGTGCAAACGCAAAAAAACAAAACAAAAAAATCAACACGCTGCAGGACATAAAAACATTCACTTCATCAGAGGAGCGATGCAAAGCAAGAAAACGCTGCATAACGCATTCCCTACACCGGAAGTAGAGTTGCTCCACGAGGAGCGCTCCCCTACAGCGAAGAACAGTCCCGACACTTCCAGTGAGAGTCGCCGCCTCCTACAGTTTCAACACCGGGACATCTCGCGGGGGTGGAGGACCTCCACCTGAATGTAGGAGTGGGTGTGTTTCCACAAAATATGTGTCTTCATGGTATTTAGCTTTTTAATTAAAGGACTCTTAAAACACTGAAAAATAAATGCAATATAGCTATTTTATGACTTACTGTAAATGTACAGGTAGGAGACATTTCCTGCTTGGCATTGCTGCCTGTCGCACTTCTTTCGGTGCCCACGGGTCAGCTGCAGGGTCATCAACCATGAACTACCATTCATTGACGTTTCGCCCCTTGTGGCGGGACAGTGACAGGGACGTTTGCCTCGTTGATTCTGTGGTTGTTGATGGGGTGAGGTGTTCTTTCCCCAACTCCTGTCCTTGTTTCGTTCTTTCTTTTATACAGTCAGGCAATCTTTGTAGATACGCTACTTTTATTGTATGGCCGCAAGTTATAACAGTGCTCATCAGGTAAAACACCCGGAAGCCAACGTCATCAACTCGCACCAGATGTCTCTGCATATTGCATGGAACTTGGCTGCCATCTAGTGGTTAACTTTCGTAACATCTCCTTTAACATATGGAAAGAAAGCAGTTGAAAATGGACAATAGTGACCGGATGAGAGTTACGTGGCCAGCAACAACAATAGCTGGCTACAGGTTAAACAGAAATGACTAGTTCACTCTCCTAAACATTAGAAAAAAATGAACAGTCCACATGAACAAAGTGGCACAGAAATAAACAAGAGATGACATTCCTTCTTCAGAAAGTTTAAACAACAAAGTCTTTGCGGTACCTCTCAGGAGGTTTTATGTTGGATCTGGTTCTGGTCTGCTTGAGGCCTAAATGTCCAGATTGGGGGACACTTGGCACATCAGTCAACACTGGAGCCCGTTCTAGTTCTGAAGACCCTTCCCTCCTGTCACCAACTATGTGCTCGAGTCTGCTGTCTGTTTGACTGTTGTCCCAGTCATCTTCCACCAGGGAATATATATATATGTATACATACATTTTTTTCCTTTTTCTTTTTTCTATATATTTTATGTACAGATGGGGTGTATGGGCTTAAGGTGCTTGGGTGTTTCTCTTTTCGGAAACTATTTCCCCAGCTTTCGAAAACACCCTCTCGCAGGGCACAGAGGATGCTGGTGTTGCCAGGCAGGTACTCATTTGCTAGCTTGTATAGGTTTGGGTATACAGCTTTGTGTGTCATCCAGTACACCAGAGGGTCCTGTGATAACACTGCACCTCCACTATGGCATCAGCAGTAGCATTGCTGGATGCCCTCACTTCTTCAGCGTCCCGGTCCAACAGCTTCCACAGGTCAATGGCTGAAAATGAAACATTAGATAAAGTTTAGTCTGTACATGAAAAAATGCAAATAAAGTCTATTGATCCAAATTCTATAATTTTTGTACCTTGGGAAGATGCAGCTGGTTCT
>NW_027466433.1:0-26101 GCF_046127955.1 Nelusetta ayraudi | reverse complement strand
CCCCACGCCTGAAGCCGCTTCCCCAGGTAAGGCCCCCTTTTCCCGCATGCATCTGAGCAAAGTAGCCCCTGGAGGTGAAGTTCTCCCATCTCCACTCATCCACCCCCCCACGCCTGAAGCCGTTTCCCCAGGTAAGGCCCCCTTTTCCCGGATGCATCTGAGCAAAGTAGCCCCTGGAGGTGAAGTTCTCCCATCTCCACTCATCCACCCCCCCACGCCTGAAGCCGTTTCCCCAGGTAAGGCCCCCTTTTCCCGGATGCATCTGAGCAAAGTAGCCCCTGGAGGTGAAGTTCTCCCGTCTCCACTCATCCACCCCCCCACGCCTCAAGGCGTTTCCCCAGGTCAGGCCCCCTTTTCCCGCATGCATCTGAGCAAAGTAGCCCCTTGAGGTGAAGTTCTCCCGTCTCCACTCATCCACCCCCCCACGCCTCAAGCCGTTTCCCCAGGTCAGGCCCCCTTTTCCCGCATGCATCTGAGCAAAGTACCCCCTGGAGGTGAAGTTCTCCCGTCTCCACTCATCCACCCCCCCACGCCTCAAGCCGTTTCCCCAGGTCAGGCCCCCTTTTCCCGCATGCATCTGAACAAAGTAGCCCCTGGAGGTGAAGTTCTCCCGTCTCCACTCATCCACCTCCCCTCGCCTCAAGCCGTTTCCCCAGGTCAGGCCCCCTTTTCCCGCATGCATCTGAATAAGTACCCCCTGGAGGTGAAGTTCTCCCGTCTCCTCTCATCCACCCACCAACGCCTCAAGCCGTTTCCCCAGGTCAGGCCCCCTTTTCCCGCATGCATCTGAGCAAAGTACCCCCTGGAGGTGAAGTTCTCCCATCACCATTCATCCACCCCTCACTCCTGCCTTCACTCCCCTGAGTCAGGCACCTGTCTCCCGCATGAGTTTGAGATATTTGCAGCATGGATGTAAAATTCCATAACTGCGACTTATCCACACCTGTCCCTTATACTGTTCACCTGAGTCAGGCACCTGTCTCCCGCATGGTTCTGAGCTATTTGCAGCATGGATGTAAAAATCCATAATAGCGACTCATCCACCCCTGTCACTTTACTCTGTTCACCTGAGTCAGGCACCTGTCTCCCGCATGGTTCTGAGGTTTTTGCAGCATGGATGAAAAACTCCATAATAGCGACTCGTCCACCCCCCCTCTCCTGACTTTGCTCCCCCCCCTAATCAAGCACCCTTCTCCCGCATATATATTTCCCCGAGACTGGAAGAAAACACAGAGTGTTTGAGATTTTCACAGAACAATACTTTATTGAACATTTTCAACACACATAACCATCAATTAACACCTTAACTCAGCCAGCGAATTCCACACAGTGAGTCTTTATCTGTGGATGTCTGTGGCATGTAGCCATCCATTAACGTCTGCAGTCGACGTTGCATGTTGTCCATGGACAGCCCGAACATGTTGCACAATCGGCGGAACCGTGGGTTTTGGGCGAGGACCTCTCTGATTTTCCGCCTTGAGATGGACCTCTCCTGGATGTCCTCCAGGAACATGAGCCTGAGCAAGGCCATGAAGTCCCCGGGAAACCACAGTGTTCTTCCTCGACCCTGAGGACACAGAAATGTGAAGAGGTTATTGCTGATGTCCATTAAGAGAGTCCACGTGCCGTTTCCCTTCCCCTGTGAATCACCTACATTAGTGCAACTCATGTCGGGAACTGGCCATGACAGTTGCACCTCTTCGCTGTCCGGGACTACCAGTCGGTCGGCCCACCTCACCCCCCTGTTTTTGAGCGGCAGGGTGCTCGGGCCGGCCTCTTCGGGTTCTCCACAGGGGTAGGCCGGGGCGGGGTCACCAGCCCCCCCCGGCCAGGGACCCCGACGTTGGGACCCCGCCCCGGCCCCTCGTGTGTCGTCTTTGTGAGAGCGGCCCGGGTCGGGGGAACCAGCCTGAGGAAACAGCACGTATGAGCAAGTGTGGATTCCATGTATTCTCCCGAACCAATTCCATAAGTTCTACTTACCGCCCCCTCGTCAGACACCTGCTCATCCTCACTAAAATGCGAGGGCATCTCCTCCGCTCTCCTCTTCATCTCTGAACGGCCGATATGTGACGCGCCTATATATATAGTCCGGGGTCCGATGACCTCATCCCATGACAGCCAATCCCTGTCATCCTAACCTGACGAGCTTCCAGTCAGGCCAATAGGTTAAGACCCGCCCACATGAATCATAATTCCATAATTGCTACAAAGCCACCCTCGACTCCTTACCTTGCTCCCCCCGATCAAGGGACTTTCTCCCGCATGTCTCCAAGGCATTTACAGCATGGATGAAAATTCCATAACTGCTACCTATCAGCCCCTGTCCCTTATCCTGTTCCCCTGAGTCGGGCGCTTGTCTCCCGCATGGTTCTGAGGTATTTTCAGCACGGATGAAAAATTCCATAACCCCGGTCCAATTCTGTAAAGGCGACCTTGCCCCGAAAAAACCGAAAAACCGAAAACCGAAAACCGAAAACCGAAACACTGTCACCTGGTGGCCGCGCTGCTGTACTTCAGGCAAAACTTTGAAAAGTCATTAAAAATGTGAAAAAGGTTGCTTTTTAGTTGAAAATGACTTCACGGAGGTGGCAAAGGGAACAGGTACCCGCCCTATTTTTGCCATATTTTTATTAAAACATTTTGCCCAAATTGGGAAAATTTGGGCAAAATTCCACTGAGCTAGCGCAAATTATGGTCCCACCATTAAAAGTCAATGGAGTGCAAGCCCTGCACTCGCTAACCGCTAGCTCGCACTCGCCCGCCACATACACACACATGTGAAGTCGGTCCACAACGGCTACCGCCGATTTCGGAATAGCGCTCCAGGGTGATAACCCTAATCATGATCCGTTAGCATCAGCACAGTAGCTGAGAGCGTTGCCGACCACCTTGGCGACGTCGCCTTTGGTGAACTTTGGGAAGCCCTCTGCATAATGTTTAAAAAGGCTGAAAATGGTATAAATGTGTTCCTCTAAATCTGAAATAAAAGAATCAACTCTCCAAAGTGTGAAAATTCTCTTTATTTTCAATAAAATGGCACTTTTCTAATTGGCTCAGTTGTACCTGCGCGCTTTGCCCTGAAGATGGCAGCAAGAGACCATGAAATAATTTTCGCCCTCAAAAATCAACTTTTCGTTTTTTGTTTTTTCAGGTCAGTCTGACCACGTGATCACAGTTCCACAAGAGCGGCAGCCGTTCAGGAATTGTGACGACCTAATTTGCATATTGTTCTTATCCACCCCTGTCACTTTACTCTGTTCACCTGAGTCAGGCACCTGTCTCCCGCATGAGTCTGAGATATTTGCAGCATGGATGTAAAATTCCATAATTGCTACTCATCCACCCATGTCACTCTACTCTGTTCACCTGAGTCAGGCACCTGTCTCCCGCATGGTTCTGAGATATTTGAAGCATGGATGTAAAATTCCATAACTGCAACTGATCGACTCCTGCCCCTTATCCTGCTCCCCTGAGTTGGGCACCTGTCTCCCGCATGGTTCTGAGGTAAGTACAGCATGGCGGTTGAACTTCTGGTACTTCAATTTATGATTGGACTACCAGGGGCATCAACCTTTTTGAAGCCGGCATATCTATGAGTTAAGCCCGTGCTTAAGTTTGGGGGCACCGGCACGGATGGTGAGCAGGGTTCTGTAGAGGGTCATGTTTAGTAATGGTCTTTGCCCTCTGACAGACAACTTTCTGGGGCAAGCGTCGGAGGTAGGTACCCCATGGAGGTGAAGTTCTCCCATCACCACTCATCCACCCCCCCACGCCTCAAGCCGTTTCCCCAGGTAAGGCCCCCTTTTCCCGCATGTGCCTGAGCAAAGTAGCCCCTGGAGGTGAAGTTCTCCCATCACCACTCATCCACCCCTCACTCCTGCCTTCACTCCCCTGAGTCAGGCACCTGTCTCCCGCATGAGTTTGAGGTATTTGCAGCATGGATGTAAAATTCCATAACTGCGACTTATCCACCCCTGTCACTTTACTCTGTTCACCTGAGTCAGGCACCTGTCTCCCGCATGAGTCTGAGATATTTGCAGCATGGATGTAAAATTCCATAATTGCTACTCATCCACCCCTGTCACTCTACTCTGTTCACCTGAGTCAGGCACCTGTCTCCCGCATGGTTCTGAGATATTTGAAGCATGGATGTAAAATTCCATAACTGCAACTGATCGACTCCTGCCCCTTATCCTGATCCCCTGAGTTGGGCACCTGTCTCCCGCATGGTTCTGAGGTAAGTACAGCATGGCAGTTGAATGTCTGGAACTTTAAGTTGTGATTGGACTACCAGGGGCATCAACCTTTTGTAAGCCGGCATAGCTAGGATATTAATCACTTGCTTAAGTTTGGGTGCCCAGGTTCGGCTGGTGCGCCAGGTTGTGTGTTTCTGTGGTGCACCTGTTGGGAGGGAGAGCCTTGTGCTCTGGTAGGGTGGGTGCCCAGGTTCAGATGGTGCACCTGTTGGGAAGGTGAGCCTTGAGCTGTGGTAGGGTGGGTGCCCAGGTTCGGATGGTGCACCTGTTGGGATGGTGAGCCTTGTGCTGTGGTAGGGTGGGTGCCCAGGTTCGGATGGTGAGTGTTAAGGGATGATGAATGTCCCCTTAGCCCCCTCTGACAGACAACTGTCTCCCGCATGCAAGGCCCCCTTTTCCCGCATGCATCTGAGCAAAGTACCCCCTGGAGGTGAAGTTCTCCCGTCTCCACTCATCCACCCCCCCACGCCTCAAGCCGTTTCCCCAGGTAAGGCCCCCTTTTCCCGCATGCATCTGAACAAAGTACCCCCTGGAGGTGAAGTTCTCCCATCACCACTCATCCACCCCTCACTCCTGCCTTCACTCCCCTGAGTCAGGCACCTGTCTCCCGCATGAGTCTGAGATATTGGCAGCATGGATGTAAAATTCCATAATTGCTACTCATCCACCCCTTTCACTCTACTCTGTTCACCTGAGTCAGGTACCTGTCTCCCGCATGATTCTGAGATATTTGCAGCATGGAAGTAAAATTCCATAATTGCTACTCATCCACCCCTTTCACTCTACTCTGTTCACCTGAGTCAGGCACCTGTCTCCCGCATGGTTCTGAGATATTTGAAGCATGGATGTATAATTCCATAACTGCGACTGATCGACTCCTTTCCCTTATCCTGCTCCCCAGAGTTGGGCACCTGTCTCCCGCATGGTTCTGAGGTAAGTACAGCATGGCAGTTGAATGTCTGGAACTTTAACTTGTGATTGGACTACCAGGGGCACAAACCTTTTGTAAGCCGGCATAGCTAGGATATTAATCACTTGCTTAAGTTTGGGTGCCCAGGTTCGGCTGGTGCGCCAGGTTGTGTGTTTGTGTGGTGCACCTGTTGGGAAGGTGAGCCTTGGGCTGTGGTAGGGTGGGTGCCCAGGTTCGGCTGGTGCACCTGATGGGAAGGTGAGCCTTGGGCTGTGGTAGGTTGGGTGCCCAGGTTCGGCTGGTGAGTGTTAAGGGATGATGAATGTCCCCTTCTCCACTCATCCACCCCCCCACGCCTGAAGCTGTTTCCCCAGGTAAGGCCCCCTTTTCCCGCATGCATCTGAGCAAAGTAGCCCCTGGAGGTGAAGTTCTCCCGTCTCCACTCATCCACCCCCCCACGCCTGAAGCCGTTTCCCCAGGTAAGGCCCCCTTTTCCCGGATGCATCTGAGCAAAGTAGCCCCTGGAGGTGAAGTTCTCCCGTCTCCACTCATCCACCCCCCCACGCCTCAAGCCGTTTCCCCAGGTAAGGCCCCCTTTTCCCGCATGCATCTGAGCAAAGTAGCCCCTGGAGGTGAAGTTCTCCCATCACCACTCATCCACCCCTCACTCCTGCCTTCACTCCCCTGAGTCGGTCACCTGTCTCCCGCATGGTTCTGAGGTATTTGCAGCATGGATGTAAAATTCCATAACTGCGACTTATCCACCCCTGTCACTTTACTCTGTTCACCTGAGTCAGGCACCTGTCTCCCGCATGATTCTGAGATATTTGCAGCATGGATGTAAAATTCCATAATTGCTACTCATCCACCCCTGTCACTCTACTCTGTTCACCTGAGTCAGGCACCTGTCTCCCGCATGGTTCTGAGATATTTGAAGCATGGATGTAAAAATCCATAACTGCGACTGATCGACTCCTTTCCCTTATCCTGCTCCCCTGAGTTGGGCACCTGTCTCCCGCATGGTTCTGAGGTAAGTACAGCATGGCAGTTGAATGTCTGGAACTTTAAGTTGTGATTGGACTACCAGGGGCATCAACCTTTTGTCAGCCGGCATAGCTAGGATATTAATCACTTGCTTAAGTTTGGGTGCCAAGGTTCGGCTGGTGCGCCAGGTTGTGTGTTTGTGTGGTGCACCTGTTGGGAAGGTGAGCCTTGGGCTGTGGTAGGTTGGGTGCCCAGGTTCGGCTGGTGAGTGTTAAGGGATGATGAATGTCCCCTTCTCCACTCATCCACCCTCCCACGCCTGAAGCTGTTTCCCCAGGTAAGGCCCCCTTTTCCCGCATGCATCTGAGCAAAGTACCACCTGGAGGTGAAGTTCTCCCATCTCCACTCATCCACCCCCCCACGCCTCAAGCCGTTTCCCCAGGTCAGGCCCCCTTTTCCCGCATGCATCTGAGCAAAGTACCCCCTGGAGGTGAAGTTCTCCCATCTCCACTCATCCACCCCCCCACGCCTGAAGCCGCTTCCCCAGGTAAGGCCCCCTTTTCCCGCATGCATCCGAGCAAAGTACCCCCTGGAGGTGAAGTTCTCCCGTCTCCACTCATCCACCCCCCCTCGCCTCAAGCCGTTTCCCCAGGTCAGGCCCCCTTTTCCCGCATGCATCTGAGCAAAGTACCCCCTGGAGGTGAAGTTCTCCCGTCTCCACTCATCCACCCCCCCACGCCTGAAGCCGTTTCCCCAGGTCAGGCCCCCTTTTCCCGCATGCATCTGAACAAAGTACCCCCTGGAGGTGAAGTTCTCCCATCACCACTCATCCACCCCTCACTCCTGCCTTCACTCCCCTGAGTCGGTCACCTGTCTCCCGCATGGTTCTGAGGTATTTGCAGCATGGATGTAAAATTCCATAATTGCTACTTATCCACCCCTGTCCCTTACCCTGTTCCCCTGACTCGAGCACCTGTCTCCCGCATCTTTCTGAGGTAGGTACCGCCTGGATGTGGAATTCCCAAATAACGACCGCCCCCGAGTGGAAGAAAGCACAAAGTCTTTGAGATTTCCACACACACACAAGCCGGAGCTTTATTGACAATTTGCATCACTGCACCTCTTGGTCTTTGATCATGATGCGAATTCTGTTTCGCACATTTTCAACAGATAAGTTTAGCTTTTGGCACACTTGGTTAAACGCTGGGTTCTCCTCCAGGACGGCTACTATTCTCTTCTTCTTGATATTCTTATTCTGGATCTCTTTTTGAAAGAGAATCTTGATCATGGCAAGAAACTCTGGCGTGAATTTGAGAATTCTCCGTCGTCCCTGAAGACATGAGAATGTGAAGAGGTTATTTGATGCCTACAAAGAGAGTTTGCATGATGTGTCTCTTCTACTTACAAACGTCTTTATCGAGTGGGGGAGTGGCTCTTTCACCTCAACCTCAGCCACATTCTTCTCAGAGTCCTTGTCCTTACTGCTACTTTCTTTGTCCCTCTTTTGCGTCTTGTTCTTGTTCTTCTTCTTCTTCACCACCGTCTTCGTGGCCGGGGGACTGTGGGTGCTAGCACCATCCTCGTCGGTCTTCAAGCGACGGCGCTTCTCCTGCCTTTTCCCAGACGTTGGAGTGATGGGGGCATCGCTAGCCTGAGGGAACGGTACGTCACTTTTTTATTTATTTATTTTTTTTTCAAACAACCAGTGTCGTCTTCCAGGAATTCTACTTACCGTCTCGCTCTGGGTGAGGTCCTGGAAACGTTCTCGCATAAATGTGTCGTCGCTGTCGCTGTCGCTGTCGCTGTCGCTGTCGACGTCGGCCCACTTCAACCATAAGGCAAAAAAACCAACATGCACAATATGAGACGTGCACATGGGTGATGGGGACCTGCTGTATATCTACCGGTTGCTCCGGTGAACTTACCCTGCGCGGCCCTTTCTTTCTGCCGGGGTCGTCAGGCTTAGGGTGTGACTCCTCCATCTCTCCCCCTCTACGTAATGACATGGTGGGAGGGAAGCACGCCTATATATGTATGTGTGGTCTACGTCAGATGACCTCATTACACAACAGCCAATCCCAGGTCACCCTAACCCTAACCCTTCCGGTTTAGCGGGTAAGACCCGCCCACGAAAGCGAAAGGTACAGCATGATTCAAGCTTAATTTTTCCGCATGTCTCCAAGGCATTTACAGCATGGATGTAAAATTCCATAATTGCTACCGAGCCACCCTCGACTCCTTACCTTGCTCGCCCCAATCAAGGGACTTTCTCCCGCATGGTTCTGAGGTATTTGCAGCATGGATGTAAAATTCCATAACTGCGACTTATCCACACCTGTCCCTTTACTCTGTTCACCTGAGTCAGGCACCTGTCTCCCGCATGAGTCTGAGCTATTTGCAGCATGGATGTAAAATTCCATAACTGCTACTTATCCACACCTGTCCCTTATACTGTTCACCTGAGTCAGGCACCTGTCTCCCGCATGAGTCTGAGCTATTTGCAGCATGGATGTAAAATTCCATAACTGCTACTGATCGACTCCTGCCCCCCTGAGTTGGGCACCTGTCTCCCGCATGCGTCTGAGCTAAGTACCCTCTGGAGGTGCAATAAACCAGGCTTTATTTATTGAGTTCACTTATATTTATTGATTTCATGTCATGAGACAAGTTTTAATCAATGATCTTGAAATAGTGAAGAGCCATGACAATGGCCACATAGACGAGTGCAACCGTGGCGCAGATCCCGGGGATGATGTACAGTTCCTTGATGGTGCATCTGCAAACGTTCCTGAAATGAAGAGACGAAGTCGTCGTCATTGTCATCATCATCATCATTATCATCCATTTACTCAGCTTGTCTAAAAGTTGACTGTCTCGTTCCAGACTCCACACTTGCCCTGGTTCCATGGTCACTCGGCGGCGGACGGGCACTCCGATGGGCCGTCCGTTTGCCGCGTCCATGGCGATCCGCATCGCGGGCAGGACTTCCATTGCTGTCGCCACTGCAGAATGAAGGCCAGGTAAACTGTATTACAAGTCCCTTATAACTAGATGAGAACATATGCAAAGCGAAAAATTCCAAATATGCGTCTTACCTGTCTTGTTGTTGAGGAAAGCCATCTCTCCAGACCAGATCTCCTCTCTGTCTCTGCCTCTATCCGTGTCTGTAAATTTTTATATACCCTTGACCTGGGCCGGAAGTGATGTAATTGCCTATCAACCAATCCTAGGTTAACGCTCATACAACAACTAACCCCCCCCCACTCCTTACTTTGCTCCTCCCCCTGATTAAGAGCGTCTGTTTCCCGCAGTTGTCCGTGGTACTTGCAGCATGGAGATAGAATTCCATAATTGCTACTGATCGACTCATGCCCCTTATCCTTTTCCCCTGAGTCGGGCGCTTGTCTCCGGCATGGTTCTGAGGTATTTTCAGCCTGGTTGAAAAATTCCATAACTGCTACTCATCCACCCCTGTCACTCTACTCTGTTCACCTGAGTCAGGCACCTGTCTCCCGCATGGTTCTGAGATATTTGAAGCATGGATGTAAAATTCCATAACTGCTACTGATCGACTCCTTTCCCTTATCCTGCTCCCCTGAGTTGGGCACCTGTCTCCCGCATGGTTCTGAGGTAAGTACAGCATGGCAGTTGAATGTCTGGAACTTTAAGTTGTGATTGGACTACCAGGGGCATCAACCTTTTGTAAGCCGGCATAGCTAGGATATTAATCACTTGCTTAAGTTTGGGTGCCCAGGTTCGGCTGGTGCGCCAGGTTGTGTGGTTGTGTGGTGCACCTGTTGGGAGGGTGAGCCTTGGTGCTGTGGTAGGTTGGGTGCCCAGATTCGGATGGTGAGTGTTAAGGGATGATGAATGTCCCCTTAGCGCCCTCTGACAGACAACTGTCTCCCGCATGCATCTGAGCAAAGTACCCCCTGGAGGTGAAGTTCTCCCGTCTCCACTCATCCACCCCCCCACGCCTCAAGCCGTTTCCCCAGGTTAGGCCCCCTTTTCCCGGATGCATCTGAGCAAAGTACCCCCTGGAGGTGAAGTTCTCCCGTCTCCACTCATCCACCCCCCCACGCCTGAAGCCGTTTCCCCAGGTAAGGCCCCCTTTTCCCGGATGCATCTGAGCAAAGTACCCCCTGGAGGTGAAGTTCTCCCGTCTCCACTCATCCACCCCCCCACGCTTCAAGCCGTTTCCCCAGGTAAGGCCCCCTTTTCCCGCATGCATCTGAGCAAAGTACCCCCTGGAGGTGAAGTTCTCCCATCACCACTCATCCACCCCTCACTCCTGCCTTCACTCCCCTGAGTCAGGCACCTGTCTCCCGCATGAGTCTGAGATATTGGCAGCATGGATGTAAAATTCCATAATTGCTACTCATCCACCCCTTTCACTCTACTCTGTTCACCTGAGTCAGGCACCTGTCTCCCGCATGGTTCTGAGATATTTGAAGCATGGATGTATAATTCCATAACTGCTACTGATCGACTCCTTTCCCTTATCCTGCTCCCCTGAGTTGGGCACCTGTCTCCCGCATGGTTCTGAGGTAAGTACAGCATGGCAGTTGAATGTCTGGAACTTTAAGTTGTGATTGGACTACCAGGGGCATCAACCTTTTGTAAGCCGGCATAGCTAGGATATTAATCACTTGCTTAAGTTTGGGTGCCCAGGTTCGGCTGGTGCGCCAGGTTGTGTGGTTGTGTGGTGCACCTGTTGGGAGGGTGAGCCTTGGTGCTGTGGTAGGTTGGGTGCCCAGATTCGGATGGTGAGTGTTAAGGGATGATGAATGTCCCCTTAGCGCCCTCTGACAGACAACTGTCTCCCGCATGCATCTGAGCAAAGTACCCCCTGGAGGTGAAGTTCTCCCGTCTCCACTCATCCACCCCCCCACGCCTCAAGCCGTTTCCCCAGGTTAGGCCCCCTTTTCCCGGATGCATCTGAGCAAAGTACCCCCTGGAGGTGAAGTTCTCCCGTCTCCACTCATCCACCCCCCCACGCCTGAAGCCGTTTCCCCAGGTAAGGCCCCCTTTTCCCGGATGCATCTGAGCAAAGTACCCCCTGGAGGTGAAGTTCTCCCGTCTCCACTCATCCACCCCCCCACGCTTCAAGCCGTTTCCCCAGGTAAGGCCCCCTTTTCCCGCATGCATCTGAGCAAAGTACCCCCTGGAGGTGAAGTTCTCCCATCACCACTCATCCACCCCTCACTCCTGCCTTCACTCCCCTGAGTCAGGCACCTGTCTCCCGCATGAGTCTGAGATATTGGCAGCATGGATGTAAAATTCCATAATTGCTACTCATCCACCCCTTTCACTCTACTCTGTTCACCTGAGTCAGGTACCTGTCTCCCGCATGATTCTGAGATATTTGCAGCATGGAAGTAAAATTCCATAATTGCTACTCATCCACCCCTTTCACTCTACTCTGTTCACCTGAGTCAGGCACCTGTCTCCCGCATGGTTCTGAGATATTTGAAGCATGGATGTATAATTCCATAACTGCGACTGATCGACTCCTTTCCCTTATCCTGCTCCCCAGAGTTGGGCACCTGTCTCCCGCATGGTTCTGAGGTAAGTACAGCATGGCAGTTGAATGTCTGGAACTTTAACTTGTGATTGGACTACCAGGGGCATCAACCTTTTGTAAGCCGGCATAGCTAGGATATTAATCACTTGCTTAAGTTTGGGTGCCCAGGTTCGGCTGGTGCGCCAGGTTGTGTGGTTGTGTGGTGCACCTGTTGGGAGGGTGAGCCTTGGTGCTGTGGTAGGTTGGGTGCCCAGGTTCGGATGGTGAGTGTTAAGGGATGATGAATGTCCCCTTAGCCCCCTCTGACAGACAACTGTCTCCCGCATGCAAGGCCCCCTTTTCCCGCATGCATCTGAGCAAAGTACCCCCTGGAGGTGAAGTTCTCCCATCTCCACTCATCCACCCCCCCACGCCTGAAGCCGCTTCCCCAGGTAAGGCCCCCTTTTCCCGCATGCATCTGAGCAAAGTACCCCCTGGAGGTGAAGTTCTCCCGTCTCCACTCATCCACCCCCCCACGCCTCAAGCCGTTTCCCCAGGTCAGGCCCCCTTTTCCCGCATGCATCTGAGCAAAGTAGCCCCTGGAGGTGAAGTTCTCCCGTCTCCACTCATCCACCCCCCCACGCCTCAAGCCGTTTCCCCAGGTCAGGCCCCCTTTTCCCGCATGCATCTGAGCAAAGTACCCCCTGGAGGTGAAGTTCTCCCGTCTCCACTCATCCACCCCCCCACGCCTCAAGCCGCTTCCCCAGGTAAGGCCCCCTTTTCCCGCATGCATCTGAGCAAAGTACCCCCTGGAGGTGAAGTTCTCCCGTCTCCACTCATCCACCCCCCCACGCCTCAAGCCGTTTCCCCAGGTCAGGCCCCCTTTTCCCGCATGCATCTGAGCAAAGTACCCCCTGGAGGTGAAGTTCTCCCGTCTCCACTCATCCACCCCCCCACGCCTCAAGCCGTTTCCCCAGGTCAGGCCCCCTTTTCCCGCATGCATCTGAGCAAAGTACCCCCTGGAGGTGAAGTTCTCCCGTCTCCACTCATCCACCCCCCCACGCCTGAAGCCGCTTCCCCAGGTAAGGCCCCCTTTTCCCGCATGCATCTGAGCAAAGTAGCCCCTGGAGGTGAAGTTCTCCCATCTCCACTCATCCACCCCCCCACGCCTGAAGCCGTTTCCCCAGGTAAGGCCCCCTTTTCCCGGATGCATCTGAGCAAAGTAGCCCCTGGAGGTGAAGTTCTCCCATCTCCACTCATCCACCCCCCCACGCCTGAAGCCGTTTCCCCAGGTAAGGCCCCCTTTTCCCGGATGCATCTGAGCAAAGTAGCCCCTGGAGGTGAAGTTCTCCCGTCTCCACTCATCCACCCCCCCACGCCTCAAGGCGTTTCCCCAGGTCAGGCCCCCTTTTCCCGCATGCATCTGAGCAAAGTAGCCCCTTGAGGTGAAGTTCTCCCGTCTCCACTCATCCACCCCCCCACGCCTCAAGCCGTTTCCCCAGGTCAGGCCCCCTTTTCCCGCATGCATCTGAGCAAAGTACCCCCTGGAGGTGAAGTTCTCCCGTCTCCACTCATCCACCCCCCCACGCCTCAAGCCGTTTCCCCAGGTCAGGCCCCCTTTTCCCGCATGCATCTGAACAAAGTAGCCCCTGGAGGTGAAGTTCTCCCGTCTCCACTCATCCACCTCCCCTCGCCTCAAGCCGTTTCCCCAGGTCAGGCCCCCTTTTCCCGCATGCATCTGAATAAGTACCCCCTGGAGGTGAAGTTCTCCCGTCTCCTCTCATCCACCCACCAACGCCTCAAGCCGTTTCCCCAGGTCAGGCCCCCTTTTCCCGCATGCATCTGAGCAAAGTACCCCCTGGAGGTGAAGTTCTCCCATCACCATTCATCCACCCCTCACTCCTGCCTTCACTCCCCTGAGTCAGGCACCTGTCTCCCGCATGAGTTTGAGATATTTGCAGCATGGATGTAAAATTCCATAACTGCGACTTATCCACACCTGTCCCTTATACTGTTCACCTGAGTCAGGCACCTGTCTCCCGCATGGTTCTGAGCTATTTGCAGCATGGATGTAAAAATCCATAATAGCGACTCATCCACCCCTGTCACTTTACTCTGTTCACCTGAGTCAGGCACCTGTCTCCCGCATGGTTCTGAGGTTTTTGCAGCATGGATGAAAAACTCCATAATAGCGACTCGTCCACCCCCCCTCTCCTGACTTTGCTCCCCCCCCTAATCAAGCACCCTTCTCCCGCATATATATTTCCCCGAGACTGGAAGAAAACACAGAGTGTTTGAGATTTTCACAGAACAATACTTTATTGAACATTTTCAACACACATAACCATCAATTAACACCTTAACTCAGCCAGCGAATTCCACACAGTGAGTCTTTATCTGTGGATGTCTGTGGCATGTAGCCATCCATTAACGTCTGCAGTCGACGTTGCATGTTGTCCATGGACAGCCCGAACATGTTGCACAATCGGCGGAACCGTGGGTTTTGGGCGAGGACCTCTCTGATTTTCCGCCTTGAGATGGACCTCTCCTGGATGTCCTCCAGGAACATGAGCCTGAGCAAGGCCATGAAGTCCCCGGGAAACCACAGTGTTCTTCCTCGACCCTGAGGACACAGAAATGTGAAGAGGTTATTGCTGATGTCCATTAAGAGAGTCCACGTGCCGTTTCCCTTCCCCTGTGAATCACCTACATTAGTGCAACTCATGTCGGGAACTGGCCATGACAGTTGCACCTCTTCGCTGTCCGGGACTACCAGTCGGTCGGCCCACCTCACCCCCCTGTTTTTGAGCGGCAGGGTGCTCGGGCCGGCCTCTTCGGGTTCTCCACAGGGGTAGGCCGGGGCGGGGTCACCAGCCCCCCCCGGCCAGGGACCCCGACGTTGGGACCCCGCCCCGGCCCCTCGTGTGTCGTCTTTGTGAGAGCGGCCCGGGTCGGGGGAACCAGCCTGAGGAAACAGCACGTATGAGCAAGTGTGGATTCCATGTATTCTCCCGAACCAATTCCATAAGTTCTACTTACCGCCCCCTCGTCAGACACCTGCTCATCCTCACTAAAATGCGAGGGCATCTCCTCCGCTCTCCTCTTCATCTCTGAACGGCCGATATGTGACGCGCCTATATATATAGTCCGGGGTCCGATGACCTCATCCCATGACAGCCAATCCCTGTCATCCTAACCTGACGAGCTTCCAGTCAGGCCAATAGGTTAAGACCCGCCCACATGAATCATAATTCCATAATTGCTACAAAGCCACCCTCGACTCCTTACCTTGCTCCCCCCGATCAAGGGACTTTCTCCCGCATGTCTCCAAGGCATTTACAGCATGGATGAAAATTCCATAACTGCTACCTATCAGCCCCTGTCCCTTATCCTGTTCCCCTGAGTCGGGCGCTTGTCTCCCGCATGGTTCTGAGGTATTTTCAGCACGGATGAAAAATTCCATAACCCCGGTCCAATTCTGTAAAGGCGACCTTGCCCCGAAAAAACCGAAAAACCGAAAACCGAAAACCGAAAACCGAAACACTGTCACCTGGTGGCCGCGCTGCTGTACTTCAGGCAAAACTTTGAAAAGTCATTAAAAATGTGAAAAAGGTTGCTTTTTAGTTGAAAATGACTTCACGGAGGTGGCAAAGGGAACAGGTACCCGCCCTATTTTTGCCATATTTTTATTAAAACATTTTGCCCAAATTGGGAAAATTTGGGCAAAATTCCACTGAGCTAGCGCAAATTATGGTCCCACCATTAAAAGTCAATGGAGTGCAAGCCCTGCACTCGCTAACCGCTAGCTCGCACTCGCCCGCCACATACACACACATGTGAAGTCGGTCCACAACGGCTACCGCCGATTTCGGAATAGCGCTCCAGGGTGATAACCCTAATCATGATCCGTTAGCATCAGCACAGTAGCTGAGAGCGTTGCCGACCACCTTGGCGACGTCGCCTTTGGTGAACTTTGGGAAGCCCTCTGCATAATGTTTAAAAAGGCTGAAAATGGTATAAATGTGTTCCTCTAAATCTGAAATAAAAGAATCAACTCTCCAAAGTGTGAAAATTCTCTTTATTTTCAATAAAATGGCACTTTTCTAATTGGCTCAGTTGTACCTGCGCGCTTTGCCCTGAAGATGGCAGCAAGAGACCATGAAATAATTTTCGCCCTCAAAAATCAACTTTTCGTTTTTTGTTTTTTCAGGTCAGTCTGACCACGTGATCACAGTTCCACAAGAGCGGCAGCCGTTCAGGAATTGTGACGACCTAATTTGCATATTGTTCTTATCCACCCCTGTCACTTTACTCTGTTCACCTGAGTCAGGCACCTGTCTCCCGCATGAGTCTGAGATATTTGCAGCATGGATGTAAAATTCCATAATTGCTACTCATCCACCCATGTCACTCTACTCTGTTCACCTGAGTCAGGCACCTGTCTCCCGCATGGTTCTGAGATATTTGAAGCATGGATGTAAAATTCCATAACTGCAACTGATCGACTCCTGCCCCTTATCCTGCTCCCCTGAGTTGGGCACCTGTCTCCCGCATGGTTCTGAGGTAAGTACAGCATGGCGGTTGAACTTCTGGTACTTCAATTTATGATTGGACTACCAGGGGCATCAACCTTTTTGAAGCCGGCATATCTATGAGTTAAGCCCGTGCTTAAGTTTGGGGGCACCGGCACGGATGGTGAGCAGGGTTCTGTAGAGGGTCATGTTTAGTAATGGTCTTTGCCCTCTGACAGACAACTTTCTGGGGCAAGCGTCGGAGGTAGGTACCCCATGGAGGTGAAGTTCTCCCATCACCACTCATCCACCCCCCCACGCCTCAAGCCGTTTCCCCAGGTAAGGCCCCCTTTTCCCGCATGTGCCTGAGCAAAGTAGCCCCTGGAGGTGAAGTTCTCCCATCACCACTCATCCACCCCTCACTCCTGCCTTCACTCCCCTGAGTCAGGCACCTGTCTCCCGCATGAGTTTGAGGTATTTGCAGCATGGATGTAAAATTCCATAACTGCGACTTATCCACCCCTGTCACTTTACTCTGTTCACCTGAGTCAGGCACCTGTCTCCCGCATGAGTCTGAGATATTTGCAGCATGGATGTAAAATTCCATAATTGCTACTCATCCACCCCTGTCACTCTACTCTGTTCACCTGAGTCAGGCACCTGTCTCCCGCATGGTTCTGAGATATTTGAAGCATGGATGTAAAATTCCATAACTGCAACTGATCGACTCCTGCCCCTTATCCTGATCCCCTGAGTTGGGCACCTGTCTCCCGCATGGTTCTGAGGTAAGTACAGCATGGCAGTTGAATGTCTGGAACTTTAAGTTGTGATTGGACTACCAGGGGCATCAACCTTTTGTAAGCCGGCATAGCTAGGATATTAATCACTTGCTTAAGTTTGGGTGCCCAGGTTCGGCTGGTGCGCCAGGTTGTGTGTTTCTGTGGTGCACCTGTTGGGAGGGAGAGCCTTGTGCTCTGGTAGGGTGGGTGCCCAGGTTCAGATGGTGCACCTGTTGGGAAGGTGAGCCTTGAGCTGTGGTAGGGTGGGTGCCCAGGTTCGGATGGTGCACCTGTTGGGATGGTGAGCCTTGTGCTGTGGTAGGGTGGGTGCCCAGGTTCGGATGGTGAGTGTTAAGGGATGATGAATGTCCCCTTAGCCCCCTCTGACAGACAACTGTCTCCCGCATGCAAGGCCCCCTTTTCCCGCATGCATCTGAGCAAAGTACCCCCTGGAGGTGAAGTTCTCCCGTCTCCACTCATCCACCCCCCCACGCCTCAAGCCGTTTCCCCAGGTAAGGCCCCCTTTTCCCGCATGCATCTGAACAAAGTACCCCCTGGAGGTGAAGTTCTCCCATCACCACTCATCCACCCCTCACTCCTGCCTTCACTCCCCTGAGTCAGGCACCTGTCTCCCGCATGAGTCTGAGATATTGGCAGCATGGATGTAAAATTCCATAATTGCTACTCATCCACCCCTTTCACTCTACTCTGTTCACCTGAGTCAGGTACCTGTCTCCCGCATGATTCTGAGATATTTGCAGCATGGAAGTAAAATTCCATAATTGCTACTCATCCACCCCTTTCACTCTACTCTGTTCACCTGAGTCAGGCACCTGTCTCCCGCATGGTTCTGAGATATTTGAAGCATGGATGTATAATTCCATAACTGCGACTGATCGACTCCTTTCCCTTATCCTGCTCCCCAGAGTTGGGCACCTGTCTCCCGCATGGTTCTGAGGTAAGTACAGCATGGCAGTTGAATGTCTGGAACTTTAACTTGTGATTGGACTACCAGGGGCACAAACCTTTTGTAAGCCGGCATAGCTAGGATATTAATCACTTGCTTAAGTTTGGGTGCCCAGGTTCGGCTGGTGCGCCAGGTTGTGTGTTTGTGTGGTGCACCTGTTGGGAAGGTGAGCCTTGGGCTGTGGTAGGGTGGGTGCCCAGGTTCGGCTGGTGCACCTGATGGGAAGGTGAGCCTTGGGCTGTGGTAGGTTGGGTGCCCAGGTTCGGCTGGTGAGTGTTAAGGGATGATGAATGTCCCCTTCTCCACTCATCCACCCCCCCACGCCTGAAGCTGTTTCCCCAGGTAAGGCCCCCTTTTCCCGCATGCATCTGAGCAAAGTAGCCCCTGGAGGTGAAGTTCTCCCGTCTCCACTCATCCACCCCCCCACGCCTGAAGCCGTTTCCCCAGGTAAGGCCCCCTTTTCCCGGATGCATCTGAGCAAAGTAGCCCCTGGAGGTGAAGTTCTCCCGTCTCCACTCATCCACCCCCCCACGCCTCAAGCCGTTTCCCCAGGTAAGGCCCCCTTTTCCCGCATGCATCTGAGCAAAGTAGCCCCTGGAGGTGAAGTTCTCCCATCACCACTCATCCACCCCTCACTCCTGCCTTCACTCCCCTGAGTCGGTCACCTGTCTCCCGCATGGTTCTGAGGTATTTGCAGCATGGATGTAAAATTCCATAACTGCGACTTATCCACCCCTGTCACTTTACTCTGTTCACCTGAGTCAGGCACCTGTCTCCCGCATGATTCTGAGATATTTGCAGCATGGATGTAAAATTCCATAATTGCTACTCATCCACCCCTGTCACTCTACTCTGTTCACCTGAGTCAGGCACCTGTCTCCCGCATGGTTCTGAGATATTTGAAGCATGGATGTAAAAATCCATAACTGCGACTGATCGACTCCTTTCCCTTATCCTGCTCCCCTGAGTTGGGCACCTGTCTCCCGCATGGTTCTGAGGTAAGTACAGCATGGCAGTTGAATGTCTGGAACTTTAAGTTGTGATTGGACTACCAGGGGCATCAACCTTTTGTCAGCCGGCATAGCTAGGATATTAATCACTTGCTTAAGTTTGGGTGCCAAGGTTCGGCTGGTGCGCCAGGTTGTGTGTTTGTGTGGTGCACCTGTTGGGAAGGTGAGCCTTGGGCTGTGGTAGGTTGGGTGCCCAGGTTCGGCTGGTGAGTGTTAAGGGATGATGAATGTCCCCTTCTCCACTCATCCACCCTCCCACGCCTGAAGCTGTTTCCCCAGGTAAGGCCCCCTTTTCCCGCATGCATCTGAGCAAAGTACCACCTGGAGGTGAAGTTCTCCCATCTCCACTCATCCACCCCCCCACGCCTCAAGCCGTTTCCCCAGGTCAGGCCCCCTTTTCCCGCATGCATCTGAGCAAAGTACCCCCTGGAGGTGAAGTTCTCCCATCTCCACTCATCCACCCCCCCACGCCTGAAGCCGCTTCCCCAGGTAAGGCCCCCTTTTCCCGCATGCATCCGAGCAAAGTACCCCCTGGAGGTGAAGTTCTCCCGTCTCCACTCATCCACCCCCCCTCGCCTCAAGCCGTTTCCCCAGGTCAGGCCCCCTTTTCCCGCATGCATCTGAGCAAAGTACCCCCTGGAGGTGAAGTTCTCCCGTCTCCACTCATCCACCCCCCCACGCCTGAAGCCGTTTCCCCAGGTCAGGCCCCCTTTTCCCGCATGCATCTGAACAAAGTACCCCCTGGAGGTGAAGTTCTCCCATCACCACTCATCCACCCCTCACTCCTGCCTTCACTCCCCTGAGTCGGTCACCTGTCTCCCGCATGGTTCTGAGGTATTTGCAGCATGGATGTAAAATTCCATAATTGCTACTTATCCACCCCTGTCCCTTACCCTGTTCCCCTGACTCGAGCACCTGTCTCCCGCATCTTTCTGAGGTAGGTACCGCCTGGATGTGGAATTCCCAAATAACGACCGCCCCCGAGTGGAAGAAAGCACAAAGTCTTTGAGATTTCCACACACACACAAGCCGGAGCTTTATTGACAATTTGCATCACTGCACCTCTTGGTCTTTGATCATGATGCGAATTCTGTTTCGCACATTTTCAACAGATAAGTTTAGCTTTTGGCACACTTGGTTAAACGCTGGGTTCTCCTCCAGGACGGCTACTATTCTCTTCTTCTTGATATTCTTATTCTGGATCTCTTTTTGAAAGAGAATCTTGATCATGGCAAGAAACTCTGGCGTGAATTTGAGAATTCTCCGTCGTCCCTGAAGACATGAGAATGTGAAGAGGTTATTTGATGCCTACAAAGAGAGTTTGCATGATGTGTCTCTTCTACTTACAAACGTCTTTATCGAGTGGGGGAGTGGCTCTTTCACCTCAACCTCAGCCACATTCTTCTCAGAGTCCTTGTCCTTACTGCTACTTTCTTTGTCCCTCTTTTGCGTCTTGTTCTTGTTCTTCTTCTTCTTCACCACCGTCTTCGTGGCCGGGGGACTGTGGGTGCTAGCACCATCCTCGTCGGTCTTCAAGCGACGGCGCTTCTCCTGCCTTTTCCCAGACGTTGGAGTGATGGGGGCATCGCTAGCCTGAGGGAACGGTACGTCACTTTTTTATTTATTTATTTTTTTTTCAAACAACCAGTGTCGTCTTCCAGGAATTCTACTTACCGTCTCGCTCTGGGTGAGGTCCTGGAAACGTTCTCGCATAAATGTGTCGTCGCTGTCGCTGTCGCTGTCGCTGTCGCTGTCGACGTCGGCCCACTTCAACCATAAGGCAAAAAAACCAACATGCACAATATGAGACGTGCACATGGGTGATGGGGACCTGCTGTATATCTACCGGTTGCTCCGGTGAACTTACCCTGCGCGGCCCTTTCTTTCTGCCGGGGTCGTCAGGCTTAGGGTGTGACTCCTCCATCTCTCCCCCTCTACGTAATGACATGGTGGGAGGGAAGCACGCCTATATATGTATGTGTGGTCTACGTCAGATGACCTCATTACACAACAGCCAATCCCAGGTCACCCTAACCCTAACCCTTCCGGTTTAGCGGGTAAGACCCGCCCACGAAAGCGAAAGGTACAGCATGATTCAAGCTTAATTTTTCCGCATGTCTCCAAGGCATTTACAGCATGGATGTAAAATTCCATAATTGCTACCGAGCCACCCTCGACTCCTTACCTTGCTCGCCCCAATCAAGGGACTTTCTCCCGCATGGTTCTGAGGTATTTGCAGCATGGATGTAAAATTCCATAACTGCGACTTATCCACACCTGTCCCTTTACTCTGTTCACCTGAGTCAGGCACCTGTCTCCCGCATGAGTCTGAGCTATTTGCAGCATGGATGTAAAATTCCATAACTGCTACTTATCCACACCTGTCCCTTATACTGTTCACCTGAGTCAGGCACCTGTCTCCCGCATGAGTCTGAGCTATTTGCAGCATGGATGTAAAATTCCATAACTGCTACTGATCGACTCCTGCCCCCCTGAGTTGGGCACCTGTCTCCCGCATGCGTCTGAGCTAAGTACCCTCTGGAGGTGCAATAAACCAGGCTTTATTTATTGAGTTCACTTATATTTATTGATTTCATGTCATGAGACAAGTTTTAATCAATGATCTTGAAATAGTGAAGAGCCATGACAATGGCCACATAGACGAGTGCAACCGTGGCGCAGATCCCGGGGATGATGTACAGTTCCTTGATGGTGCATCTGCAAACGTTCCTGAAATGAAGAGACGAAGTCGTCGTCATTGTCATCATCATCATCATTATCATCCATTTACTCAGCTTGTCTAAAAGTTGACTGTCTCGTTCCAGACTCCACACTTGCCCTGGTTCCATGGTCACTCGGCGGCGGACGGGCACTCCGATGGGCCGTCCGTTTGCCGCGTCCATGGCGATCCGCATCGCGGGCAGGACTTCCATTGCTGTCGCCACTGCAGAATGAAGGCCAGGTAAACTGTATTACAAGTCCCTTATAACTAGATGAGAACATATGCAAAGCGAAAAATTCCAAATATGCGTCTTACCTGTCTTGTTGTTGAGGAAAGCCATCTCTCCAGACCAGATCTCCTCTCTGTCTCTGCCTCTATCCGTGTCTGTAAATTTTTATATACCCTTGACCTGGGCCGGAAGTGATGTAATTGCCTATCAACCAATCCTAGGTTAACGCTCATACAACAACTAACCCCCCCCCACTCCTTACTTTGCTCCTCCCCCTGATTAAGAGCGTCTGTTTCCCGCAGTTGTCCGTGGTACTTGCAGCATGGAGATAGAATTCCATAATTGCTACTGATCGACTCATGCCCCTTATCCTTTTCCCCTGAGTCGGGCGCTTGTCTCCGGCATGGTTCTGAGGTATTTTCAGCCTGGTTGAAAAATTCCATAACTGCTACTCATCCACCCCTGTCACTCTACTCTGTTCACCTGAGTCAGGCACCTGTCTCCCGCATGGTTCTGAGATATTTGAAGCATGGATGTAAAATTCCATAACTGCTACTGATCGACTCCTTTCCCTTATCCTGCTCCCCTGAGTTGGGCACCTGTCTCCCGCATGGTTCTGAGGTAAGTACAGCATGGCAGTTGAATGTCTGGAACTTTAAGTTGTGATTGGACTACCAGGGGCATCAACCTTTTGTAAGCCGGCATAGCTAGGATATTAATCACTTGCTTAAGTTTGGGTGCCCAGGTTCGGCTGGTGCGCCAGGTTGTGTGGTTGTGTGGTGCACCTGTTGGGAGGGTGAGCCTTGGTGCTGTGGTAGGTTGGGTGCCCAGATTCGGATGGTGAGTGTTAAGGGATGATGAATGTCCCCTTAGCGCCCTCTGACAGACAACTGTCTCCCGCATGCATCTGAGCAAAGTACCCCCTGGAGGTGAAGTTCTCCCGTCTCCACTCATCCACCCCCCCACGCCTCAAGCCGTTTCCCCAGGTTAGGCCCCCTTTTCCCGGATGCATCTGAGCAAAGTACCCCCTGGAGGTGAAGTTCTCCCGTCTCCACTCATCCACCCCCCCACGCCTGAAGCCGTTTCCCCAGGTAAGGCCCCCTTTTCCCGGATGCATCTGAGCAAAGTACCCCCTGGAGGTGAAGTTCTCCCGTCTCCACTCATCCACCCCCCCACGCTTCAAGCCGTTTCCCCAGGTAAGGCCCCCTTTTCCCGCATGCATCTGAGCAAAGTACCCCCTGGAGGTGAAGTTCTCCCATCACCACTCATCCACCCCTCACTCCTGCCTTCACTCCCCTGAGTCAGGCACCTGTCTCCCGCATGAGTCTGAGATATTGGCAGCATGGATGTAAAATTCCATAATTGCTACTCATCCACCCCTTTCACTCTACTCTGTTCACCTGAGTCAGGCACCTGTCTCCCGCATGGTTCTGAGATATTTGAAGCATGGATGTATAATTCCATAACTGCTACTGATCGACTCCTTTCCCTTATCCTGCTCCCCTGAGTTGGGCACCTGTCTCCCGCATGGTTCTGAGGTAAGTACAGCATGGCAGTTGAATGTCTGGAACTTTAAGTTGTGATTGGACTACCAGGGGCATCAACCTTTTGTAAGCCGGCATAGCTAGGATATTAATCACTTGCTTAAGTTTGGGTGCCCAGGTTCGGCTGGTGCGCCAGGTTGTGTGGTTGTGTGGTGCACCTGTTGGGAGGGTGAGCCTTGGTGCTGTGGTAGGTTGGGTGCCCAGATTCGGATGGTGAGTGTTAAGGGATGATGAATGTCCCCTTAGCGCCCTCTGACAGACAACTGTCTCCCGCATGCATCTGAGCAAAGTACCCCCTGGAGGTGAAGTTCTCCCGTCTCCACTCATCCACCCCCCCACGCCTCAAGCCGTTTCCCCAGGTTAGGCCCCCTTTTCCCGGATGCATCTGAGCAAAGTACCCCCTGGAGGTGAAGTTCTCCCGTCTCCACTCATCCACCCCCCCACGCCTGAAGCCGTTTCCCCAGGTAAGGCCCCCTTTTCCCGGATGCATCTGAGCAAAGTACCCCCTGGAGGTGAAGTTCTCCCGTCTCCACTCATCCACCCCCCCACGCTTCAAGCCGTTTCCCCAGGTAAGGCCCCCTTTTCCCGCATGCATCTGAGCAAAGTACCCCCTGGAGGTGAAGTTCTCCCATCACCACTCATCCACCCCTCACTCCTGCCTTCACTCCCCTGAGTCAGGCACCTGTCTCCCGCATGAGTCTGAGATATTGGCAGCATGGATGTAAAATTCCATAATTGCTACTCATCCACCCCTTTCACTCTACTCTGTTCACCTGAGTCAGGTACCTGTCTCCCGCATGATTCTGAGATATTTGCAGCATGGAAGTAAAATTCCATAATTGCTACTCATCCACCCCTTTCACTCTACTCTGTTCACCTGAGTCAGGCACCTGTCTCCCGCATGGTTCTGAGATATTTGAAGCATGGATGTATAATTCCATAACTGCGACTGATCGACTCCTTTCCCTTATCCTGCTCCCCAGAGTTGGGCACCTGTCTCCCGCATGGTTCTGAGGTAAGTACAGCATGGCAGTTGAATGTCTGGAACTTTAACTTGTGATTGGACTACCAGGGGCATCAACCTTTTGTAAGCCGGCATAGCTAGGATATTAATCACTTGCTTAAGTTTGGGTGCCCAGGTTCGGCTGGTGCGCCAGGTTGTGTGGTTGTGTGGTGCACCTGTTGGGAGGGTGAGCCTTGGTGCTGTGGTAGGTTGGGTGCCCAGGTTCGGATGGTGAGTGTTAAGGGATGATGAATGTCCCCTTAGCCCCCTCTGACAGACAACTGTCTCCCGCATGCAAGGCCCCCTTTTCCCGCATGCATCTGAGCAAAGTACCCCCTGGAGGTGAAGTTCTCCCATCTCCACTCATCCACCCCCCCACGCCTGAAGCCGCTTCCCCAGGTAAGGCCCCCTTTTCCCGCATGCATCTGAGCAAAGTACCCCCTGGAGGTGAAGTTCTCCCGTCTCCACTCATCCACCCCCCCACGCCTCAAGCCGTTTCCCCAGGTCAGGCCCCCTTTTCCCGCATGCATCTGAGCAAAGTAGCCCCTGGAGGTGAAGTTCTCCCGTCTCCACTCATCCACCCCCCCACGCCTCAAGCCGTTTCCCCAGGTCAGGCCCCCTTTTCCCGCATGCATCTGAGCAAAGTACCCCCTGGAGGTGAAGTTCTCCCGTCTCCACTCATCCACCCCCCCACGCCTCAAGCCGCTTCCCCAGGTAAGGCCCCCTTTTCCCGCATGCATCTGAGCAAAGTACCCCCTGGAGGTGAAGTTCTCCCGTCTCCACTCATCCACCCCCCCACGCCTCAAGCCGTTTCCCCAGGTCAGGCCCCCTTTTCCCGCATGCATCTGAGCAAAGTACCCCCTGGAGGTGAAGTTCTCCCGTCTCCACTCATCCACCCCCCCACGCCTCAAGCCGTTTCCCCAGGTCAGGCCCCCTTTTCCCGCATGCATCTGAGCAAAGTACCCCCTGGAGGTGAAGTTCTCCCGTCTCCACTCATCCACCCCCCCACGCCTGAAGCCGCTTCCCCAGGTAAGGCCCCCTTTTCCCGCATGCATCTGAGCAAAGTAGCCCCTGGAGGTGAAGTTCTCCCATCTCCACTCATCCACCCCCCCACGCCTGAAGCCGTTTCCCCAGGTAAGGCCCCCTTTTCCCGGATGCATCTGAGCAAAGTAGCCCCTGGAGGTGAAGTTCTCCCATCTCCACTCATCCACCCCCCCACGCCTGAAGCCGTTTCCCCAGGTAAGGCCCCCTTTTCCCGGATGCATCTGAGCAAAGTAGCCCCTGGAGGTGAAGTTCTCCCGTCTCCACTCATCCACCCCCCCACGCCTCAAGGCGTTTCCCCAGGTCAGGCCCCCTTTTCCCGCATGCATCTGAGCAAAGTAGCCCCTTGAGGTGAAGTTCTCCCGTCTCCACTCATCCACCCCCCCACGCCTCAAGCCGTTTCCCCAGGTCAGGCCCCCTTTTCCCGCATGCATCTGAGCAAAGTACCCCCTGGAGGTGAAGTTCTCCCGTCTCCACTCATCCACCCCCCCACGCCTCAAGCCGTTTCCCCAGGTCAGGCCCCCTTTTCCCGCATGCATCTGAACAAAGTAGCCCCTGGAGGTGAAGTTCTCCCGTCTCCACTCATCCACCTCCCCTCGCCTCAAGCCGTTTCCCCAGGTCAGGCCCCCTTTTCCCGCA
>NW_027466431.1:0-18954 GCF_046127955.1 Nelusetta ayraudi | reverse complement strand
GTTCGGAGCAGACTGGTGGGAGAGTTTGTGTACAGGTTTTGCAAAGGAACGGTGTCTTCAGTTATACACACGCTCATTAAAGTGCCGACCGTGGAGGAAGCTGGTGCCGCTGCACGCCGTTTCCAGCAGAATAACAGCGAAATTACCCAAATAAAAACAAATCAGGAAAACATCTCTTTGCTGTGCTTTTATTTACAAAGTTAAAATTCTTCTAACTTACAAAAAATGTGAACGAAAAGGTAGAAATATAAATACGAAGGAATACGGATTTGTTCAGGGGTGCGCAAAGCCGGAGCCCTGCATTTGCTGCGCTACCCTTTTTAAAAAGGTCTCCGTTGCGCGTTATTTTAATATGTCCATCTCTTTTAGAAGAGAAAGCATCGCCCCGGTCTCATCCTCTCTCCAAATGTCAACATTCTTATTCGCGTTTGCCAGGTTGTTTCGCGCCGTCTGTTTTGTTAGACAACGTAGTTGTGCGGTCATGAGTCGCGAGAGCGAGGCGTGGCGCATGCGCACTCGCATTGTCCAGTTAATAGTCCGATTAAGGCGTATACATGGCAGAGAAATTCGAATTCCAATGGCATTATCTGGGTGTCTCAATCGGAGTTCTCCGATTCCAATCGGAGTTCTCAAACTCCAATCATAATCGGAGTAAGGTGTTTACATGCACGTGAGTTCTCCGATCATAATCGGACTAAGGCAATAATTCGATTTTCTCTAGTGCCATGTAAACGCACTGAATGTAGTGGTTCAGACCAGACGCGAACAGGCGCGCGGCTCGTGCCATTCATTTCAATGGAAGCGGAAGCGCCGCGCCAACGAATTTCGCGAGCGAGGCTCCAAATGGTTCACACCAGACGCGAACAGCTCCGCGACGGTCGACAAGCGCTTCTGCTCAGCTGCACTCTTTTTTTCACTCCCACTTTTTCACTTCTTTTTTTTTTCTTTAAAAAAAATAAAATAAAAAAAATCATTTTCGTCATCGCCCCCCCTCGCCCCGTAGCCAGCCCGCTCCATAGCTCACTTTTGTGCGTGTGTGTGTAAATAAATAGAAACACGCACTCAGGTGTCCATCTCAAGACAAGACCTCTTTCACAATGATCATTGACCGGCATCTCTAGGATCAAACAGACGTATTTTGATCAAGTCTTCCTGTGTGTGTGTGTGTGTGTGTTTAAACTCTCTCGCACTCTGATACAATGTACTGACAAATATAACATACAAATATGATATGTGATCGAATTTGTCATTGGGTTTTTATTTTGAAAATTCACCGGATTTTCTCGTTTTTATTGAGCGACTTCCTGTACTATTGACGAGGATCGCTCGCGGCTCGCGCACGAAATAGAGCAGACGCCGAAACAACAAATGCATGCCACGAGCCGCGCAACCACCACATTGATTAACATGGGCGCCGAATGGAAGCGCTCGGCGGCGCTTTGCTTCCACGTCCAGTGAACTGACGTTAAATGCATGGTGCGATCCGCGAGGGGAGCCGCGCGCCTGTTCACGTCAAAATGTTGAAAAGTTACGCCCGGTTCACACAGGACGCGGAAGCGCCGCGAAGTGAAGCGCTGCGAATCGCCAAAGGGCTTCCATTCAGCGCCCATGTTAATCAATCAGTGCGTTTACATGCAGAGCTTAATCGGACTAAGCAATCATTCGGTTTTCTCGTCCAATCGGAGTTCTCACCTTGGTCCCCGTATACATGCAGCTGAGAAATTGTGAATATGGTTCACACCAGACGCGAACAGCTCCGCGACGGTCGACAAGCGCTTCTGCTCAGCTGCACTCTTTTTTTCACTCCCACTTTTTCACTTCTTTTTTTTTTCTTTAAAAAAAATAAAATAAAAAAAAGACGCCGAAACAACAAATGCATGCCACGAGCCGCGCAACCACCACATTGATTAACGTGGGCGCCGAATGGAAGCGCTCGGCGGCGCTTCGCTTCCACGTCCAGTGAACTGACGTTAAATGCATGGCGCGATCCGCGAGGGGAGCCGCGCGCCTGTTCGCGTCTGGTGTGAACTACTACATTGCTTAACATGGGCGCCGAATGGAAGCGCTCGGCACTTTGCGGCGCTTTGTGGCGCTTCCGCGTCCAGTGTGAACCGGGCGTTACGTCGCTAGGAAAAATGTGTCGCCTGAGCCTCCGCCCCCTCCGTGCCCATTGGCGGAGGGAGGGCTCATGAAAAAAAAAAAAAAAAAAAAATCGGTGTTCCTTCGGCGCGCCAGGGAAACTCTGAAATTATGAATAACTTAAGCTTGTTTTTGTCCCATTTGCCTGCATCAGCCCGTCATGATATTGTTAAATTAATTGAGAGCCACCCACTATTGTTTTCTGACCACCCCCGCCGTACGTCAGTTTTGCACCATGACATAGAAGTAGAGGGACATGCCACAACTAAGCAGCACGTACACAGAGTCAATTCTGGGAAGTTAAGAAAGAAGCTTTGGCTCTCCTTCTGACAGTGCCCATCTTGATGTTAATTTGGGGTCAGGTTTTTACAGACTATAATGCCCTCGTGGTCCTGGATAGGATGCGCAATCAAACCAGCCGTAGATGCGGTGGTCTCTGCTCCTGCAAGACTTCAATCTCCAGATTTGCCACAGGAAGGGGGGTTGATAATGTGTTGGCAGATGCGTTATCACGTGTACATGTGGACTGTGGATCAGCATTCAGATAACAGTTTTGTCCTTTAGTGAAGATTGACAATGAGAAAAACCAAGAGCCTCAGCTTTGTGCGGCTGATCCTGTTTCTTCTCTCTGTAAATATCTGCCCTGTTTTGGAGAAGATTCTCTCTGAGGGGACTGATGTTGCTACAATGCACAGTCTCCATGCCATCACATGTGTAAGGCGTCGGTAAATTGAAGCCTGCAGTTTGCAGTTGCAGCTGTTGCACGACAAAACGGGTCAACCAACCCGACAAACGACCCGGGTGATAATTGGCTCCGATCGGCTTGCGATGGAATTGGGACACCCAGGACAACACCACCTTTTTTTTTACCTGCCGCACGGAATGACGTTGAGCGTAACGTACGCTAAATCATAATATCGCGCCAGTCAAGGTCATATCGCGGGCCTGTCCCGCTCACCAGATATCCAAGAAGGTTGGTGAGGGCTGAGCGGGCAAAACCTTTGGTGACTAAGTACCGAAGGGGTGAATTTTTTCTCTACCTTTTTGCGCCTGAGTAAAAAAAGGGGGCACAAGGACGCCTGTGCAGCTACAAGTAATAAGTCTAGACAGGGATGGGGAAGAACCAGAGCAAAGTGGCTGCTGCAGTTCCCCAGGGGGGACAAATTGTGGACGACATGCGGAAAAAATACGGTCCAGATTGTCTTGATATGTTGGATGTTTGGGTTGAAAAGTATAGTTTCCCAGAGGGGGGATCACTGAGTATGGAGGAATTGAGAAACCTCCGGGATAAACTGAATATAGCCGAGGGAAAGGTTACAAAAAAGAAAAACCCAAACAGGTGGGAGATTCAAATCATCAAAGATCATGAAAGGTGTTTTTCATTCTGGAAACCTGAAGCAGAGGTCAGGGACAGGAAACAAGTAAAGAAAGGTGTGAACAGCGCTGGGCGCTGGAGCACAGGGGTGACAGAGATAACGGCAGAGGGTGCACACACTCACACACACTCCCCAGAGGAGGGAGAAAAGGAGCCACTCACACACGAGCATTCAAATGCACCAAATCGTCTGTATCCTTCTCTTACAGGCCCGAGGGACCCTCTCCTGGACATGCCTGTCTTCCCTCCTCCCGCCTGCCCTCATCCAACAAAGCTACCACCGTACAACCCTGCGCACTCCAGCACCGACGCCGCAGCGTCGCCACGTTCATCAGGACTGCCGTCAACCAAACGGCCAGCCTCATCACTGCTTTCAGACAAGGGCTGCTCCCCCAGATCGCCAAAGCAGTTAACAGAAGCTGCTGCGTGGGGATTGAAGATGCCCGGCTGACAGAGGTCCGACGTCATGCAGTGCACGCTGAGAGGCTTCTGCAGGAGAACAGCGATGCAGAGGACAAGAAGATAAAGCGTGCCTCCCTCACCATGATGAAGCACCTCAGTGACACGGCGAGACGGCCCTACAGGAACAACGACAACCGACGAAGGGCGACTAGCGGAGACAGAGGCGAAAAGGGGGCGTGCCACATCTGCGGCCGAATGGGTCACTGGGCCAGAGAATGCCCTGACAAAGGAAGACACCGCGGGCAGAACCATGCCCACCGCAGCCAAGAGAGTGATCGCGAGGACCGGAAAAGAGGATCCAGAGGGGACCAGGACGTGTTTTGTTTTTTTTTGTTTTTTTCATGTGTCACTTTAACAGAGACAACACCATCTGTAATTACTATGTTTGGTTGCATTTCCCTGGCAGGCAAAGATAGATGGAAGAGACATCCTTCTGGGTGGAAAATGGGACTGGCTTGTCTGTGGATGGTGGAGGCTCGCTGGGCTCATCAATCCGTCCATCCATTCACCTTGTTCGTCTCATCCTGACTGCAGCACACCACTGTGGAGGCTTGACATAACACACATTAGATTAATAACAGAAAAGCAAAAGGTGACTGATGGTGTATTATTTAGTGTGCTTCAGTTATAATTCTCATAATAATGACTGTTTTGCTGGCTTCACACAATATATATAATTGGCCTGTCTTAGTTAAAAGCCCACTCACCACGACAAGGTGCAGGCCAAGAGTGGGAACACAAACACAGACCAGAAACGAACAGGACAAATCCAGACAAGACTACAAAAAACACAAACAAATAACACTAATATCACTTTGACCACTATCTTTTTTCACAAGAACTTTTATTTCTTTACAAATTGAACCTTAGATTGTGTCACAACAAACTAAATAAACGCTTGAAACAGCCAACAAAACATGAAATAACACTTCATCAATATTATAATGAGTATCCTCATAAATGATTTCAAGATAACTTTCAACACTTTCTTACAAATTTTTTTTTTACGTCTGCCGTAATGATTTTTTGACGTTTTTTTCATGTGAATATTTTAACATTGAACATGTTAACTGAACAGTCAATGTAAAATCCCTTCATTGTTGCTCTGACCTCTTCATCATTTGTGATCTCTTCATCATTGGTGATCTGTACATCATTTGTGACCTCTACATCTACATCAGACACAGTATGGCTGTCACATGGTTCCTGAATCACGAGAAAACTGTCTTCTTCCAAGATCTCTGACACCTCTTTACATTTTTTAGAATATGTGTGGTCAAAGATTTGATCAAAATCACGTGTGTGTGTGTGGGTGTGTGTGTGACTCACTTACCTTTTGCTTGGTAGACATGCTCTTACCTGATTTGAAGAAACTAAAAATGGTTGGGACAGCTGTTGAAGTTAGGCACTTTCTCTCACCACGCAAAATGAAAGATTTCTCCTCAAAGTGAAGAGCACATAGCCTGGAGTTATCATTGGGTGTCCAGTTTTTTCTTCTCACATTTTCCACCCATTTGTGCAACCTTTTTCTGTCCCCAAAAGGAAAGCTGTAAAAAGCAAAACATTCCAAAAATAAATGTACAATATTTTTTTTTGTGTAATTTTACTTAAAATTGGGTATGCAAACATATTTAACTAATTTAAACTTAAACACAATGCAGACAGTTGTGCAGAAAGTTTAGTGTTAGCTAAAATATCGGGCACACAGACGTACTTATTATGTATACATTTCTTTCCATTGTAACAGGTCACTACCAGATCTGCAATCCATTACCTAGAATTGGTTTTCCTTAAACTGATGTACAGGATTACTAATCTGACTTTGATGGGCAAATTTGACAACAGAATACAATTATGAAGCACTAAAACACAGGACCACAAAACAATTAAATGCATGATGAAATAATGATATGCTTTGTTAAATGAAATAAAAGCGCTGCCGCCTCACAGCAAGAAGGTCGTGGGTTCGATTCCGGGGCCCGGACCTGGGACCTTTCTGTGTGGAGTTTGCATGTTCTCCCTGTGTCTGCGTGGGTTCTCTCCGGGTTCTCCGGCTTCCTCCCACACTCCAAAAACATGCATGTGAGGTCAATTGAACGTTCTAAATTGTCCGTAGGTGTGCATGTGAGTGTGAATGGTTGTGGCCCTGTGATGAACTGGCGACTTGTCCAGGGTGTCACCCTGCCTTCGCCCTAAGACAGCTGGGATAGGCTCCAGCAGACCCCTGTGACCCTGAATAGGAATAAGCGGGTATAGAAGATGAATGAATGAAATCTTTATTGAATGAATGACACATTTTATTTCACTCGTGGTTTATGTAATTATTATTTTTTGCTCCATAGCTTTCATGATTCAGCATTACATGTTAAGCGTGATGAATTGCATGAAAAGAGAGAGCACTCGCTGATAAATTAACATGGTGTGCTGTTTAATTCCATGAGGACGACAAAATATTTGCAAATTTGTGTTAGCTACACACATCGACAGGTGCAAGAGAAAGGGAGGAACTTTCAGGGAGGAACTTTCAAGATCGTTCAGTTTTTATTTTTTATTTTTTTAGTTCTGATGAAATAAATAGACCAATCATTTCATTACTTTGTCTGCTTTCCAAAGAGGTTATTAATTAAAAAAATATGTGTGGCAGTGCTATTATGGTCCTTAGAGAGTTGCTTCAAAGAATTGTCATTTATTATTCAGTGGCACATTGCTCACTTGTTTAATACACAAATAATAGTATATTCTTATAATAATACTATTTTATTAATATAATAATAATAATAATAATAATAATAATAATAATAATAATAATAATAATAATAATCATTATTATTGATAGAAATTTTGAAACAACAATCGTCAGTTGTTCCGTAAAAAATACATTCATTTCCATGTTGAATTTTGTACGGTTCGTGAGCGCGCACGTCTGTCAGTGACGGTCTCCACACTGACACAACTGCGCATGCTCTATTATCCCATCAATGCGGAAGTCAAAAGGTTTTTGGGAGCCGTGCGCTGGGTGAGCAACTTCATTGAAAGGAATGGGACGCCATCTTGGACTCTGGGGGCTTGCCGCACTGTCACGCAGGTTGTGACGTAGCGGGCCGGCGACGCCGACAGGTATGATGTGAATGATTGACAGCTACCATTCGTTCCCGTTAGCGAGAGGATTAAAAACAAACAGACACCATAATGGCATCAAAAAGGAGTTATCCCAGCGGTGCGGAAAAACGGAAGGAAAAGAAAACTGATCAAGAAAAACTTGCAAAGGGGAAAGGTAAGTTATTTGTTTGTGATGTGGGCTGGAGAGGTGGAGGTGAAACGCTGTTGTCCCCCAAGTTTGTTTATTTGTCCTGCTAGCCAGCTAGCTAGCGTCGGATAAATGTTAGTTGGCTGGCTAATATTTGTTTGTCATGAATCAGCGTTTTTGTTTGTTTTATGAAAGTTGACCATGTCCTGTCAAGTTGGCCTATCCTGCCATGGGAATGACTGATTGACTCCACACCCGTTCATTCACATTCTAACAGGGAGGGAGGGAGGAAGGGCATGTTGTAGTTGTTGTTGTAGTCTGTCCCCTGTTATTGTTCAGTGGAAGTTGTCTCTCACATATTTGACTCTTAATGTTATTTTAGCCTTAACTTAGGATGAATTTACTAAGCTTAGTTTGTATTTTGTAGGCCCTTCATTAGAAATGTGCTACTGTTTTATAATTCAAAGAAATATTTTATGGAAATACTTTATTTGGCATGGTGTTGACTATTTTAGACTGTTGTGGCAGTGGGTCATTTATCTTAGTTTTATTACTTTAACTAGTACAGTGTGTAAAGAAATGCCAAAAACTCTTAAAAGTGACAGTTTTGTAATTGGGTAAAAGCTTTAAAGGGACACTGCAATCATAATGTTTAATTTAAAAACAAATACATTTTTAATTTTCCTATATTACTGCAACACCACTGTAATAATAAAATAGGAAAATGTGCTTCTGATCTGTTTTGCTTGATGATCTAATGAGCTTTGTCTCTGCAGGAGCAATTCTAAAATATGTTGGCGCTCCAGACATTGAGCCAGAGGGATCTCCCGAACATCCTGACCAGGAAGCTCCAGGACCAACACGTTCCTCAGAACCTCCTTCTGTCCAGGTGAATAATGTGTGTTATTCTTAGTAGCTAAGCTGATAAGTGTGGGACGAAGCTAAGGTAATTAAGCATTGTTGGTTTGCTTTTTAGTGTTGCACTTGTTGGTTTGTTGGATTTTCTTATTTAAAGTAAGCATTTTTTTTCATGAATACTCAATCTGTTGTATTTATTGACATCTAGACGATTCTTTTCCTAGTATTATAGTGTTTGTTTGTTTTTAAATCAGTTTAACTTGCCTGAGTTGCTCAACTGAAGATGTTTAATTTTACCTGTAGCCTGTTTTGCTCACGAGGTGTAATAGATTGTGGAATCTTAGTAGACCTTAGTAGAGGCACGCTGCTGAGAGTGGCAGCGATCAGCTCCGATGACCGTGGTGCTTGTAAATAAGGCAAATGCGCCATCTAGTGGGACGCAACATGTTTATTCGTGTTGGAGCAATGACAAGTACTACTAACAAAACAAAAGATGCACAGGGTAAAAAAAATAATCATAAACTCAAGCCCAACAAAGATAACAGATGGGCATAACTGTACATAGTAATGATTACTAGTACTTCCAACATTTGTATATTTTACTTTCAACTCGAATTTGAACTATTCATCCCCTTTTTTCAGCAGCCATTAACACTAATAAATTAAATTAAATCAAAACAATAAATTAAAGCTGCAAGCAGCGTTTGTGGGACTGAGCCGCCGTGGCCGACGCGATGCCCGATGACCCCCGATGACGCCTGACCCCACGAAAACTTGTGAATGTTATTATAAAAAATGTATTTTATACCTATGTATAAGAATTAAACAAGCTGCCAAATATCAGACTTTGTTTTAATTTTAATCAGAGAAATCAAATCAACAGGTCAACTGAAAATCTGAGCAAATCTCTCTCAAAAAAGAGAAAATAAGAACAGCTGCTCTCAATTCAATATAATTCTTTTTGGACCAGACAGAGTGGTCTTCAGGTTAGAACTTGACAGAATATGTCTGTCTCTTTGGGAGTCATCTATGAAAATTTAACCATTCTTGATGTAAAAGGAAGTCTTTTTATGGGAAGTATAACTCACATACCACCACAAATAGACTAAATAGCAACAGTTTTACTTGAAATGTGCCATTTAAGTAATTTAATTATTATGCTTTTCCAACTTAAAAGTGACACTGAATTGTGTTAAGATGATGGCAGGAATGTGAGTTAAATTAACAAATACATATTGTGCTGGGAGGAAACATTTTTATCTAACTAAATAAATAAAATATGTTTTAATGAAAAATTGACAAACATTCTGGTATTTTATGTAAATGTATCTTATCTACGTCTATATGCCTGTGATGGTGGGCACTGGGATGTATTTTCACTCCAGCTGGATATTGCCTTTCTCTCTGCAGTGCTGGTTGGAAATTGCGCTAACGTTGATGGGGGGGGGGAAGCACGCTATCGCTGTCGCGCTACGCTAACGTGTCGGCAAAGTTAACGTGCCAAGTTTCTTTGCGGGGGGGGGGGGGGACTGGACTCCAAGATGCTCCTGCTGATCACTGCTATGCTGGAGCTGGAGATGTGGCCTGTGATGTCTGCACTGGGAGGAAACTGAAGGCCCTCAAGTCCTGTCTGGTCTGTCGGGCCTCCTACTGTGACTCTCACCTCCAGCCTCATCGTGATGCTGCTCCCCTACAGAGACACAAGCTGGTGGAACCCAGCCAGCAGCTCCAGGAGAACATCTGCCCTCGTCATGATGAGGTGATGAAGATGTTCTGCCGCACTGATCAGAAGATCATCTGTGCTTTATGCTGTATGGATGAACATAAAGGTCATCAGACAGTGTCAGCAGCAGTACAGAGGCCTGGGAGGCAGAGAGAGCTGGAGGAGACCAGGCAGAAGATCCAGCAGAAGATCCAGCACACAGAGGAAGAGCTGAAGGTGCTTCAGAAGGAGGTGGAGTCCATCAACGGCTCTGCTGATAAAGCAGTGAAGGACAGCGAGAAGATCCTCACCCAGATGATCCGTCTGCTGGAGAAAAGACGCTCTGAGGTGCAGCAGCAGGTCCGATCCACACAGGGGGCAGCAGTGAGTGGAGTCAAAGAGCTTGAGAAGAAGCTGGAGCAGGAGATGATGGAGCTGAAGAGGAGAGACGCTGAGCTGGAGAAGATCTCACACACACTGGACCACAGCCAGTTTCTCCACAGGTTCTCCTCACTGCCAGCACTCAGTCCGTCTCCAGACTCCTCCAGCCTGGAGATCCGTCCTCTGAGATACTTTGAGGACGTGGCAGCAGCTGGACCAAGCTGAGAGATGAAATACAGCAAGTTCTGCACAGTGCACAAACGTCTGTTATTATCTGAGGAGAACAGAAAAGTGACATTCATGGAGGAAGTTCAGTCTTATTGTGATCATCCAGACAGATTCACTGACAAGAAGCAGGTCCTGAGTAGAGAAGGTCTGACTGGACGATGTTCCTGGGAGGTTGAGTGGAGAAGGGGGAGGGACTTCTGTGGTTTATTTTAGGGGGTTGGTGTAGCAGTGGCCTACAGGAACATCGGCAGAGCAGGAAGGTCAGAGGAAAGTAGATTTGGATTCAATTGCTGTGTCTCAATTCAGGTTCTGCATCCTTGAAGTGCGCATTTTGAAAGGAAGTTGCGTCATCGCACTGCGCGAAGGCTTGTCCCAATTCCCGAGGGTGTTTAGGACGCTCAAAATGCGCACTCGTAAATACGCACTCGTTTTAGCCGATTCCAAGGATACACCGCTACTATCCTTTGCGTACTTGGGTATCCCATGATGCTTTGCGTGCTGCTGCAAAGCATCGTGGGATCCTGGGAAGTCAGCTGAAATTAGCGGCATGTACTGGTTAAGACACGACATATAAATCTAAATATTGACGTTTCACATAAAGTATCCAGTTTTTAACGTAGGATTTTATTTATTTGAACATTCAACGCCATCGTTAGATGGCAAACCAATGATTAGCGTGATACTATAGAAACGTCACTTCCGGGGTTGGCCAGCCAGAGGGAACGGCGGTGACGAAACGAGGAAATACGCCGAAGGCTAGACCGTCCCGAGTGGTTACCGGGGAGGCGGGGTTTGGTCCGTCCTTCTAGGCTGGGAACTCGAAGAACGCTTCCTTCAGACGGAGGACACTCGGCCTCAAGGGTGCAGAACCTGAATTGAGACACAGCAAATGACAAATCCTGGAGTTTATATTGTTACCCAGGTGAATATTGGTTTCGTCACAACAACATGAGTACTCGTGTCTCAGGTCCTCGGTCCTCCAGAGTGCGAGTGTACCTGGACCACAGAGCAGGTCTTCTGTCCTTCTACAGCATCTCTGGAACCATGGAGCTCCTCCACAGAGTCCAGACCTCCTTCACTCAGCCGCTACATGTTGGACTTTATGTTCCTTCAGGTTCTTCAGCTGAGTTGATGAAAGTGTGACTGAAGTCGTCAGAGAGACTCTGAGCTGAATTCTCACCTTTGATTCTTCTTCTGTCTTCACGTTTGTTACCCAGTGTCTCCGGCTGTCAATCACAGGGTGGGCGGGGCCTGGACGCCACTTCCTGTTGGTGCTCCTGGTGACTGTTGTCCACCTGCTGGATGTTTGTGACACGTTGTTTCTCCTCCTCTGCAGCCCATTCACCCCGCAGATTAATAATGTGTCATTAGTCCACATGACAACTTTATTACTGTGGAAACACAGCTGAGGTCTGTTTCCACTCTGGACCTTTCCACCCTGACCTTTGACCTTTCAACAACTCATCCATCTGATCAACCTTCTGACTGTTGATCCGTTTGTCAACAATCAGATGAATGCATGTAAATATTGTGAGAGAATTTTGTCTTTTGATTCTGCTTGTTGGCTCAATGTGACAACAGTCAATCAATAAGTCATGAAATATACCATCAGTCTATACTGCATAACAATGTCAAGTCAATGATCAACTGTTGAATTGAAGCAATAAAGCAACAAGACAATCCAGATAAAGTCTCTGCTTGTTGGTAGATTTCTCTTCTGTCAAGATCTCCATGTATTCACCACAGACATTTAGAAAGTCAACACCATGAAGACAAGATCAAAGTTTCAAAAGCACATCAGTCAATGTGGGAAACAGCTGATATTTATCTGGCACACACACACACACACACACACACACACCACTATTTTACAGAACAAGTAGAGAACGGGTACTTTACTGACTCATAGTGTATTTACTTTATTGCATCATAACCAATGTTCCCTCTAAGCTGCTTGCTTGCGCAATCGCGCACTACTTGCACATTCTCAGCGCACAAGGAAATCTATGTAGCACATAAAATAAAATTCAACAGAAACGTATTAATTAATAATTTTAGAGCTTTTATTAGGCGGCGCACCGCTACGCCTTCAGAATGATGATTTTTTTTTTTTTTTTTTTTTTTTTTTTTTCCTTCCAGCTGCACCGTATGAGTCCAAAAGGCAGAGAAAGTTTCCAGGCTTTAACAGCCAAGCGGTGAACGCACAACCATCACCACCTGCCGATGAACGGGCACCCGCAACCAGGGTTCTTCCTCCGGCTGCGCTAATGTCCAAGCCCAGTGCACCCGCTTTAAACCCCACCACCACGCGCCAGAAGCTTTTTAAAACATTCAGCAATAAATGCCCATTGCCCACCTCTGGGAATGCGAGCCGAAATGCCAAGAACTGCGGAGGACAGAGTTCTCAGCGTGGACACTGGGGTTGCCGGAGCGGCGGAGTGCAGACAAAGTCTGTTCATTACGGGACAGCTTTTTTAGTTGCCAAATACGGGACAATCGCGTATTTGAGCACGGAAACGACGCAAAGTCACAAACACAAATACAAGTTTAAAACGGTACAAAAAAAGGATCGTGGTGCAAACGCAAAAAAACAAAACAAAAAAATCAACACGCTGCAGGACATAAAAACATTCACTTCATCAGAGGAGCGATGCAAAGCAAGAAAACGCTGCATAACGCATTCCCTACACCGGAAGTAGAGTTGCTCCACGAGGAGCGCTCCCCTACAGCGAAGAACAGTCCCGACACTTCCAGTGAGAGTCGCCGCCTCCTACAGTTTCAACACCGGGACATCTCGCGGGGGTGGAGGACCTCCACCTGAATGTAGGAGTGGGTGTGTTTCCACAAAATATGTGTCTTCATGGTATTTAGCTTTTTAATTAAAGGACTCTTAAAACACTGAAAAATAAATGCAATATAGCTATTTTATGACTTACTGTAAATGTACAGGTAGGAGACATTTCCTGCTTGGCATTGCTGCCTGTCGCACTTCTTTCGGTGCCCACGGGTCAGCTGCAGGGTCATCAACCATGAACTACCATTCATTGACGTTTCGCCCCTTGTGGCGGGACAGTGACAGGGACGTTTGCCTCGTTGATTCTGTGGTTGTTGATGGGGTGAGGTGTTCTTTCCCCAACTCCTGTCCTTGTTTCGTTCTTTCTTTTATACAGTCAGGCAATCTTTGTAGATACGCTACTTTTATTGTATGGCCGCAAGTTATAACAGTGCTCATCAGGTAAAACACCCGGAAGCCAACGTCATCAACTCGCACCAGATGTCTCTGCATATTGCATGGAACTTGGCTGCCATCTAGTGGTTAACTTTCGTAACATCTCCTTTAACATATGGAAAGAAAGCAGTTGAAAATGGACAATAGTGACCGGATGAGAGTTACGTGGCCAGCAACAACAATAGCTGGCTACAGGTTAAACAGAAATGACTAGTTCACTCTCCTAAACATTAGAAAAAAATGAACAGTCCACATGAACAAAGTGGCACAGAAATAAACAAGAGATGACATTCCTTCTTCAGAAAGTTTAAACAACAAAGTCTTTGCGGTACCTCTCAGGAGGTTTTATGTTGGATCTGGTTCTGGTCTGCTTGAGGCCTAAATGTCCAGATTGGGGGACACTTGGCACATCAGTCAACACTGGAGCCCGTTCTAGTTCTGAAGACCCTTCCCTCCTGTCACCAACTATGTGCTCGAGTCTGCTGTCTGTTTGACTGTTGTCCCAGTCATCTTCCACCAGGGAATATATATATATGTATACATACATTTTTTTCCTTTTTCTTTTTTCTATATATTTTATGTACAGATGGGGTGTATGGGCTTAAGGTGCTTGGGTGTTTCTCTTTTCGGAAACTATTTCCCCAGCTTTCGAAAACACCCTCTCGCAGGGCACAGAGGATGCTGGTGTTGCCAGGCAGGTACTCATTTGCTAGCTTGTATAGGTTTGGGTATACAGCTTTGTGTGTCATCCAGTACACCAGAGGGTCCTGTGATAACACTGCACCTCCACTATGGCATCAGCAGTAGCATTGCTGGATGCCCTCACTTCTTCAGCGTCCCGGTCCAACAGCTTCCACAGGTCAATGGCTGAAAATGAAACATTAGATAAAGTTTAGTCTGTACATGAAAAAATGCAAATAAAGTCTATTGATCCAAATTCTATAATTTTTGTACCTTGGGAAGATGCAGCTGGTTCTGGCTGTGCTCTCGAAGTAGATGGCGGCTCCTCTTCATGCGGTACATTCCGCAACAATGCCGCACACTCAGATTTTAACCGGCGCACAGCTGACTCAGCATTTTCAGGGCTTTTATTTGTTATTGTATGAATAAGTTGAGTAATACGCTTGTAACAAATGACCTTGTTCGGCGGCACGATTTCAAAATGCTCCCAGACTTGAGATCTCTTCCTGGTTGGTTCCGTTGCAGAGCAATAAGAAAGCAAACCGAAAGCAATACGAAAGCTGATCAAATCAATCCAAAAGGTATCGACCAGATAGGCAACGCATTGCGCCGTTTCATCCATTTTAAACTCAACTGAGACCTGCCAGTCTTTCAAAGCCTCGCCCACTGAACCAAACCAGCCAGCTGATTCAGTCTGAATGAAGCAGTGATGTGGTTCAAACGTCATCAGTCACGTGATTTGAAGCAAGCTCCGGAGCAGTGCTTCAGAAAAAAACCCTACCGAGTTGTGGGGCGTGGTTCGAAGCCCCGTGTCAGAGAGAACATCACTAGTTGTGTCTGAAAGTTCATCTAGTTCCCAGTAGTCAGAGTAGTAGAAAGGTCGCAGTTCTGGAGCTACTGCTTGTGTAGCTGTGGGCCACCCTTTCAATATGTCTGGAGTGCACAACATAGTGGATCTTTGATTGTGGCAGTTCTAATGGACTCCAGTGTAGCTGTTGAAATATTCGTGTCTGCGAGGTGGTCGACTCGTTGTAGGTCTTCGGTGGTGAGGCCCATGGCATAGATGGTGGCAGGTGTTTGCATGTGGGCATGCTGTGTGTTTGGCTGTTAAGTCCTCGACAGAAAATCTGCCACATGAAGATCCTTCCCTTGCTTGTACACCACCTTTGCGCATATCTCTGTTCAGTCGGCGAATGCAACAGGTTGCCCATTCTGGAGAAGAGCTGCACCTAGGCCTGTCTCGCTGGCGTCACACTGTAGTGTGACTTCTTCCTGCAGGTTGTAGTACTTGAGTACTGGGTGGCATGTGATTAATTGCTTCACAGTGTCAACGGCAGATTCATGTTGTGATAGCCATGTCCACTCCACGTCCTTATCTGTCAGGCGTTGGAGAGGCTCGCACACATCTGAGAGATGAGGAAGAAATTTGGCAAGATAATTTACAAACCCCAGGAATCTCTGTAGCGATTTAACATCAGTGGGTGTTTGCATGTGTTGAAACGCTGCCACCTTCTCTGGGTCAGGGCGAAGGCCCTCTGTGGTGAGAAGATGTCCCATGTATTGGACACTGGATAGTTTTAGTTTCAGCTTCTTTTTATTGAGCTTTAGATTGACCTCCCTGGCCCTCTGCAGCAAGGCAGTCAGGTTTCTGTCATGGTCAGTTAGTGCCTCTTCTGAAGTGTCTCCACAGCCGTAGAGAAGAATGTCATCTGCAATGACACTTACACCGGTCAGGCCTTGCAACACCTCATGTTGCCTGCGTTGATATTCTTCTGCAGCTGGTTTTATGCCGAAAGGCATCCTTAGCCACCCGAATCTGCCAAGCGGGGTCCAAAAGGTGGTCAGATAACTGCTCTCTTCTTCAAGTTTGACTTGCCAGTAGCCATCTTTGGCATCAAGCACGGAGAATACTTTTGCTTTTGCAATGTCTGGGAGTATCTCCTCTATTGTTGGCATCTGGTAGTGTGACCGCCGTAGAGCTTTATTGAGTGCGCTGGGATCAATGCAGGTGCGCAGCTTTCCTGGCTTTTCTATGACAACCATGTTGCTGATCCATTGTGTTGGCTCTGTGACTCTTTTGAGGATGCCATTCTTCTCCATGGATCGTATGGCTTCAGTGACTTTGTGTTTGAGCGGAATGGGAATTCATCGTGGCACCTGATGCACAGGCCTAATGTCGGGGTCCACCTCGAGGTGTAGTTCACCAGGAAGACAGCCAAGGCCTTCAAACACGTTGTTGTATTTTGAGATGATGTCCTCTGTGGTGGTTGTGAAATGCATATCTGTCCCTGTTGTGCTGCGTGAGACCGCTGTAGATGACGTATCTGTGTGGTGTATGAAATAGCAAGTTGAGTCTTTTGCATGTTTTTGCAGAAAGCAGAGGCATTTGTGACGTGTGTATAACTTGAAACTTCAGGTCGTGTGTTTGTCCATCATGGTCAGCTTTGAGGTGACACAACCCAGCTAGTTTCACTTGTGACCCATCATACAGTTTAATGGTGGCTTTGCTAGCTGGTATGTCTGGATTACCATCTTGTGTGATGAGCTGTAGATCTCTGAAGCTTATGGCGTTGGTTGTGGCTCCTGTGTCCAATTGACATGTGATTGTATGGCTAGGGTCATATGATACTGGTTCAGTCATGTATGGTGTTACTTTGAGGTTGACAAGCCATTTCTCGTTTCCCTGTTCCATAGCGTTTATGTTTGATAGGAACCACACCTCTTCCATTTCTTCTTCCTCCTCTACTCTGTCTTCTCCAAGAAAGTTCACCCGTGTCTTGCGCTGGGCTTGTTTGCACACTCTTGCAGTGGCAAGTGGTTTTTCTTTCCACAGGCTTTGCAGATGACGCCAAATGCAGGGCATTTCATTCTGTCATGCACTGCTCCACAGTAACGACAGAGGTTATTATTTGGGCGTTTATCTTTGTTTGCATGTCCCATATGCTCTTTGTAATTATGCTGAGGTGCAAATGAGGGGCGCATCTCTGAGCGTTTGTCATGTGCAAAGTTTACATTCTCCTGTTCCACACCAGTTATTATCTTATTTTGAATTCGTGCTAGTTCGCTGACTCTAAACATGTCTATTGCTTTGGCAAGTGTGAGTTCTGATTCACGTAACATGAGTGCTTGTGTACTTGCATTTTTAGTCACAAGCACTAATCTGTCACAGATCAATTCATCTCGCAGGGGACCAAATTCACATTTGTCTGCTAGCTTTCTCAGGTTCGCAACATATTGCTCTGTTGACTCATGTTGACTCTGCTGTGCAGTGTTAAATACGTAGCACTCGTAGATTACATTTCTGGAAGGTTCAAAGTGTTTTTGTAGTGCATCCAGATTCTTCTGTGGATTGTCTCTGTCCTCCGCTGACATGTGAAGATGTCTTTGTATTATGTGACATTCTTTGCCCATTACTGTAAGCAGGGTGGCTACTCTTACTTTTGCTTCTTTTTTGTCCAGTTCCGTTGTTATCTCATAGTTTTCCCATTGTGCTCTAAAGAATGTCCAGTTGTTATATACGTCGCCCTTCATGTCCATTGCGTCTGGTACAGGAATCGAAAAAGCCATGGTTCGTCAGGTATTAGCTTAGCAGTTTAGCTCCATTGAAAAAACGTCCAGCCTTTATAGCGCCTTGTTGTTCTGTCTTCAGCCGCGGCGTTAAGTTTCCGCTTCTGACACCATGTTTTGTTCTTTCTTTTATACAGTCATGCAATCTTTGTAGATACGCTACTTTTATTGTATGGCCGCTAGTTATAGCCATAGATATATACAGAAGGCTAGATGTCTCACGGCGCAGAATCCAACGTCCGCACTGGCCGCCATCTTTCCACAGTCAGGCAGTCACGGTCTGATGTAGTGAATGTGAGGGAACGTGAGTGATCTGAACAAACATTAACACTCTGATCTCGCTGAAAACTTGACGGCTTTGCACACGGTTTGCTTTCTTACAAACGTTCATAACATAGCAATAATTCTGGATGGTTGAACATGTTGAGAGTGCAGCTTTCTATTAGAAAAAAAACACAATGGTGCTATGGCAGCCTATCTGCACAAGTTAATACGACTGAGACCACTAAGATTTTCATTTCTTAAGTTAAGTTTAGCCAACAGCTATTTCAGGACAAACTAGTATTTTGTTCAAATACAATATTTGTGGTGTCGGTTGTAGTTATTCGCTGAGGTGCGTTTCCTATAACGTTGCTGCTGCATGAACGCAGTCTCATCAGTTCATGCAGCAGAGTCACGGTGATCAATGAACTAGAGCTGCTCATATCTCATCCCCCACCTGTTTGATTCAGAGTCGAACGGTGACAACCTGAGATTACAGGCCGTCTTTTTTCTTGTTGTGATAAAAGGGATTAGGATTGGTAGGTGTAAATAAAACAAGCAATTTGACATATGGAGAGACAGAATAGCTTTTTTTCTATATCATTTAACTTAATTCGCAAATGATTTACAATTGGATTGCTTTGCTACAGCATCATGCATTATGGTTTCTACAGGAAATCGGTGACTGAAAAAATGCCGAACTTCTGTGCCGCTTATGGTTGCAGCAATCGTCGCTGTCCACAAACAAAAGCTTGTAGGATCACATTTCATCTGTAAGATATTGTTGGAGCTGTTTGATTAATGTTACGATTTAGTGCTGGTTT
>NW_027466428.1:20000-22117 GCF_046127955.1 Nelusetta ayraudi | reverse complement strand
CAGGGCCTCGAAAGAGTCCTGTATTGTTATTTTTCGTCACTACCTCCCCGAGTCGGGAGTGGGTAATTTGCGCGCCTGCTGCCTTCCTTGGATGTGGTAGCCGTTTCTCAGGCTCCCTCTCCGGAATCGAACCCTGATTCCCCGTTACCCGTGGTCACCATGGTAGGCACAGAGCGTACCATCGAAAGTTGATAGGGCAGACATTCGAATGAGACGTCGCCGCCACCAGGGGCAAGCGATCGGCTCGAGGTTATCTAGAGTCACCAAAGCGGCCGGGGCGCCCCCGCCCGAGAGCGAGGGACACCCCGCATGGGTTTTGGGTCTGATAAATGCACGCATCCCCGGAGGTCAGCGCTCGTTTGCATGTATTAGCTCTAGAATTGCCACAGTTATCCAAGTAACGGATGGGAGCGATCAAAGGAACCATAACTGATTTAATGAGCCATTCGCAGTTTCACTGTAACGCCCGTGTGTACTTAGACTTGCATGGCTTAATCTTTGAGACAAGCATATGCTACTGGCAGGATCAACCAGGTAGCCCCCAGGGGTGGGGTTCGCCCCCGGCCGCGGCGCAAGCGCCTTCCTCCCCGCGAGGAGGAGGAGGAGGCTGCCACGGCGGGACGGAGGAGGAGCGGGGAGTGGGACGGAGCCGGCACAGACGGTCGGACACCGCCACCTCTCCCTGCTTCGTCGTGTTTGCGAGCGAGCGCGCGCGCTCTCTCTCTCACGGCGGAGGTGAGGGTTGGGGAAATGCGTTTCGCGGACGGCCGCCGGGCGGCGCGCTGTCGGCGGGGGTTCCTTTTTTCCTTCCTTCCTTCCAGCGAGGGAGAGGAGAGGGGAGGAGAGGAGCCTCTGCGTGGCGCGCCGGGCCCGGACGGTCTCCGTCGCAGGGCGGCTGCGGTCAGACGGGGCGTCTCGGTCTCGCTCGCTGCGGATGCAGGAGCCGCGCGCACGCCACTGCGCCACCTGTGTCGGTGGGCACAAAGCGCGGTGCGACTTGGGGTGTTTTTTAGCCCGCGAGGTGCCGGAGAAGCGCCGCGGCGGGGCCGTCGGGGCGGCAGGGGGAAGAGAGGGACTGAGAGGCTGAGGGAGCCGGGTCCGGGGACCGGCTGCCGCTCCTCCTCTCGGTCCGTCAACCCTCCGCGCGCCCGGTAGGCCGGGCCGGGACCCTCCGAAGGCGGGCGTAGAGTGCTCATCGGTCGGCTGCGGTGTGTGCGGAACGCTCGGTGGTTCGTCTGGAGGAAGCACCTCCAGCAAAGGGGGGGGGGGGGGAGGGCGCAGAGCGCAGAGCGGAGCCCAGGACAGAGCAGCACAGAGCGGGGAGACGAGCTCGACTTGCCCGGGGGCTGGGGACCGCGGGGGGGGCCGGGGCTCCGCCCAACCACCCCAGGAGAGGTGCCCGTGGGTGGGCCTGCCCACTCTCCGAAGCCCGCCGTCCTCGCTCTGGAGCTTCACTTTTTGAAAAACGTCTTTTCAAAATCCTGCACGTGGTGTCCTGGGAAACGCTGCAAAGTTGCCTCCACGGGGGAGGTGGTGCGCTCCCCAAAAGGTTTCTGGGGAGCGCACCACCTCCCCCGTCAAAACACTTAGGCTCTGGCCGCTCGAGACGGCCCAAGAGCCAGCGGGCGCAGAGCACAGAGTGGAGCCCAGGACAGAGCAGCGCAGAGCGGGGAGACGAGCTCGGCTTGCCCGGGGGCTGGGGACCACGGGGGGGGCCGGGGCTCCGCCCAACCACCCCAGGAGAGGTGCCCGAGGGTGGGCCTTGCCACCCGCCGAAGCCCGCCGTCCTCGCTCTGGAGCTTCACTTTTTGAAAAACGTCTTTTCAAAATCCTGCACGTGGTGTCCTGGGAAATGTTGCAAAGTTGCCTCCACGGGGGAGGTGGTGAGCTCCCCAAAAGGTTTCCGGGGAGCGCACCACCTCCCCCGTCAAAACACTTAGGCTCTGGCGGCTGCCCCCCGTGCCCGGGCTCCAGTAGGACTGTGCTGGGTGGGCAGAGAGGGCCCTGTGGGCATAGGTGGGACCCCTGGGGAACCAGTCACTCACACCCCGGCCCCCCCCACCTCCACCCCCCCCCCCCAAACTCACATTCATTGCCCGACAAGCCCAGTAGGACTG
>NW_027466427.1:27500-30642 GCF_046127955.1 Nelusetta ayraudi | reverse complement strand
GCGCAGGACGCGTGGCGATTTGGCGCGAGGGTTTCACTGGGACGCAGCCGACACCGGGGACACACTTAAGGGCTTATGAGCGCACGGCCGCTGCGAGTCTACAGGCGTCACATGTCAGGACAGCAAGATGGATGCGCCGGATTTGCTCGACTGTCCCGAAGGCCGCCTGTAATTTACAGCAGATGACGGTTGGCTCTTCTCCCACCGGAGGCTGGTGAACAGCAGCTTAAGTTTTTGCTTGAATTTCAGCTCGCTCATCCTTCAAGGTAGCCCAACACTCACTAAAACAACTGTACTTTGACATTAGCGGTGGCGCTGTAGCGGTTTGCAGGCAGACTTGAAATATTTCCACAACTCCATCGCTCAGTATAACCCTACAATTTTACACAAAAAAAGTAGCCATATGATAAAAAATCCTGGGTTTTATACTTAGAGGATGGGGTTTTGAAAGCATCAATGTCGGCTGGTGAGGATCTCGTGTGATATACTGGTGAGATACTGCGTATAAAGCAAATGTTGGGTCTGGCTTTTATGGTTCTAGTACGGTTGGAGAAAAAGGGTCATACAGTATACAGTAGAATCCACAGGCTGTAATCTAACTAGACATTATGAAGTGCAAATACACCAGCCTCGTATGACTCAGAGTTGGATCTATGTCCCAGAGCAGATCAGCAAAAAATAAAGTCTACAGTACCCATTACGAAGGGGCGTATTTTACGAAGCACTGCCGGTGACAACAGCCAATCAGCTGAAGGGTATCTGTGCCCTTAAGTTCTCACTAGCAAACTCTTGCCAAAGCCAGTCAGGAGAGGAGGAAAGCCTTCTTCTACCAAAGATATGTATCTTGTTTTATGAAGGAAATGCTGCCCTGTTCTGATGCAACTGCAGCTTCACGCAGCCAAAAATACACTGCCAACAGCCAAGACAAGCTTCCGGTTCGGTCTAAAACCAAAAACATGAGGGTGCGGGGGGACTGCTTGGAATTTTGGAGTTCCTGTCTCTTTCACTTCTGAAGACGATCATTTGGCCCTGACATATTCTCACCACCTGAAAATGATTCGGTTCTGAACACTTCAGAACCAAATTCCAAAACGTGATGATTGAACCAAGAGGAACTGCCCCAATGCTATTGAACTGATGAACACCTAAAACCACCCACACAAAAATGCCGATCTGTCGCTGCAACGAGGTCTTCCTGTAAGCGTGACAGTCGGAGGGAAATCTCCACCCTGCTCACCGTTCACCGGGGTCTGACACGGCTTGTTTGCAGCCCCTGATAAAGATGGCTGGAGTCTCCCTCTTCTTCTTACGGGATGTTATTGTGCCCCGTGGCTGCGTTTCCGTTTGAACATTTCACTGTGAAATTTAATTTCATTTAGAGGAAAAGTACTTTACTCTGCTGAAGCAAAACAATTCTCTCTCTCTCACTCTCTCTCTCTCTCGCTCTCTCTCACTCGCTGTGTGTGTGTGTTTGTGTGTGTGTTTGCCTCGGCATTACGCTTTATTATGCCGTAACAACACTGATGCCCCCCACCTGTTTTTAGATGCGGGCCAGTGACGACTGATGGGGTGTTTAGGGATAATTATTTTATCTGATTAAAAGCCTTTGAGCTGAAACACTGGAATTCAAAACACAGCAATAAACCGGGATTTTAAACGACAGCAAAAAGTTGTCTCTTTCAGGGCTCATTGACTGTCAATTGTTTTGAAATGATTCTACTTTTTATGCATTTTGTTGTCTTTCTTTTATGTAATCTGGAAAAAAATGTTTTCATTGAAGAAAGTAGTTCAGTTTACATTGACCCCTTCACCCCTTTGCTGCTTTGACATTTCCTCTTAACATTCTCTCATTTAGGGGAAGATTTTCCAGTGTTTACCTCATAAAATGGTCAATGACCTTGACTGACCCAGAACGATATGAAAAGCCTCACAAATTACATTTTCATAAGGACCAGCTGTCTCCTGGATAACCGTTTAGAATATTGTGGAGGTACTGCATTTCACGGAAACATTTTTACCCCATGACATCTCACGTTAACCCTGTGTCAAATGGCAGCTGGGGTAAAGCCGTGCCTGTGTTATACAACTGTCAGACCTCTGAGGAGGTTCACCGTTAAACCTGAGTACACTTGTAAACAAAACAGTGCCCCGAGGTTTTCATTACGGGGCAGAACTCCTTTAATTTTTCAGTGCGTCAAACAGTGAGTACTGCATGAATCAGCAACTACTGCAAACAAAAGGGCAGGGCCGTCACAACAGTTACGAGAAGACACGGTATATTTGCATACGTGCAGCGAAGCCCAGACAGGAAGGGCGGATGATTTTACGAACCACATCTCTGTTCAAACCAGTTTGGCAATTAGCGCATTTGTGGTTTGATTGCATGTTCCTGCCAAACACTCCTTTGAGTTCCACTTTACTGGAACGTAGAATTGCAAAGCACTGACAGAAATGTCAAGATGTTTTCTACAACCAGTCGGGGGTGTAGTCATGTAAAAGACAGACGTGAAAAGAGAGATTTGGGTCGACATCAAAGTTGAAGTCATTGTGGTAATGAATAATTTTTTTTTTTTTAGAGAGCTGCTAGTTAATCTTTAGTTGCACTAAATAAGCCAAAAGTGTGTTTTGGTCATGAGCACAGGTGCTTCTCTTCAGCTGACTTGGCAAAAATATTAATAATAATCCTCATTAGTCTTAAAATGATCTGTGTGTCTCTTGTTTTGTTCTCTACCTCCATTATGGTAAATTACATTAAAGTTGAAACACTGTCAACCACTGACAGCGCACCATAGTTCTATTTATTTGTCTGTGCAAAGACACACACACACACACACACACACACACACACACACACAGTAAGAACTGCAAAGTTTGACAGGCGCAGCGTAACTGAACCACGGCCAAGGTTGTGGGTTTGAACGCTGGCCGGAGCAGCTTTGCTAAAAAAGCATGCACAAACAGTTAGTGTGAGGTATCCTTGGTAAAAACATTCTCTTGAATGGCCTCGGCTGCTCAGAAAGAATGAACTGCAAGTGTTCGCCTGCCAAGACAACACAAGAGGAAAGTTACTCAGCCGTAGCAACCTCATTGCAAGGTCGGGCTTCTCCGCAACACGGAGGGCAGAAATTAATTTCAATACCGC
>NW_027466427.1:0-2500 GCF_046127955.1 Nelusetta ayraudi | reverse complement strand
ATGTTTTACAGACAGTTCATTCCCCATACATAAAGGAGCCATGTCTACTGTGCTGTTGTGTTACGTTGGTAGCACATATACTAAAATTGGAACAACAGCGCCTCTCCTCGTCAACCAATTTAACTCCAGGCTAAAGCCTGAACAAAGCCGCAGAATGTGTTTTAAATTTTAAAATGTTGAACGGTTAAAAAAACAACAAAAAAAAAAAACTTATGAACATTTTTATTCCACAGGATTTTTGACAAAATGTCCATTAGTCCGACCTCCCGTAATCCTAACTGTAATGTGGGAGGTGGGACTAATGAGCAGTTTCCATTAGCTTTTGGTCATTTACATAATGTTTCGCGATCATTAACAAGTGATAATTTATTTCCAGAAGTAGTGCTTTTTGGTGCTGATACTTTAATATTTTTTGGCGTAGGAACATTGATCCATTCCTCGAGATTAAAATGAAATAAATTAATTAATTGTTTTTAAATAAAGTTCGGTCGTTTTCGAATGTCCAAACTTGTTATAGCAATCATTTGTGTGCCACATCTTTGCTGCTACAACCAGAACGGATTGTATAGTTGGTAAGACATTTCAACGAATACTACTTTTGACAACATTTCAATTGTGCTCTTTAGACACGCCATTTTACTAGAACTCCACTGTAGAATACGGTCGCTATCTCATTTTGACTGGTGTCGTGGCTAGCAAACATTCTGAGTGTTAGCTCTGAATGTTATCAGTCTGTCCAGCTTCACACGCAACTTGCGTGATTCGTTTGAAACTAGACATTTTGATTTCACTGAACAGAACGACAATTTTGTGAAATAAGACGTGGAAGAAATGGCTGGTCAGACCTCCATCGACATCTCAGAGCTGCATCCCAGCATCTCTCATCCGGTGAGTTATTTTGAGGAATGGGATTATTAATAAATGGCTCTTTTTTCTTTTCTTTTCTTTTTTTTTTTTGTCTTCTAGATAATCCTTAGTTTTCGTTTTTGTTTTTTGTTTTTTCAATTTATTTCTTTTAATGTAGCAACACATTATGGGAAGTTGTGTTTTGTTATTTGCGTTTTAAAACTCAAAATTGGGTAGTACACACCTCCCTCTCCTTTCGTTCTTCCTTTTCCAGAACGTTGCGGGGATACTCATCGGGAAAACTGATGTCAGAAGTTTCCCTGACCGAAAAAGTCTGTATCTTTTTATTGTGTTATATTTTATTGCCCTAAAAAACAAAAACAAAAAAAACTTTTTGTTGGTAAGGGCAAACACATTTCACATTTCATTTTTCTTGTGGTTTTGATCATTTGTCTTATGTGTTTATTTTCATCTGAATTGCAGATGTAGGGACGGACAGATACACCTTTGGTTTCACCCTCAGGGACTCACCTGATTTTTTCATTAATGTTAGTGTCTGGGGAAGTGAGGGATATGTTGCAGCTTTGTCAGGCAGCATTAGTGTTGGAGACTGTGGTAAGGAATTATCTTAATAGACTTGCAAGTTTCTTATGCCAGAAATATGAAAATCTAAGAATATTGTAAAAATAACACTTTTGAATAGTAAAACTACATATTTGAAGAGACTATCTGCCATGTGTATTTTTTCCAGTCATCGTTGAAAATCCTTTAGTTTCCAACAAAGACCCGGAGAAAGAGGAACGATTCTGTCCCACAACACCAAGGTAATTACCAATTACAATTCAGATAGAATCATCCATATCCCTAGCTTACCATCAGAAAGTGAAGAATAGTGTATGGAAGTCAGAGTAACGCAAAACTTTATGTGAACGTGTACAATGTGTCAGAAGACCTTGTTTATTCAGACACCAACACCTGGTGCTCCAGTCCTTACAGGCTCATGACAACAGAGACTCATTCCAGAGTGAGTCTGTGCACCAACACAGACACCGTTGACAGGCTGCTGCCGCTGATCCACCTGCCAGTGAAAGACTTCAGAGACTTCTACTCTCTTGGAGACATTGTGGCCAACGGCCAAAAGCTGGATGGCAGTGTGATAAACATACTGGCTGCAGTGAAGTCGGTAAGGTTTCTGTAAATGTTAATATGTGTTTAAGCAGAGGCTCATCCAACACATTTATTCTTTTACACAGCTGTTCAAACTTTACACGGCTGGAAAATCCTAAGATTTGAATTTTAAAACGGATCGGTCAAAGTCTTCATCAGGCTGTCACATCTGAACGCACATTTTACATCTTGTGAATAAATTGTCAATGCGTGAAAATGAGGTGTGCTGCTGCAGCTTCCTCTCATCTGCATCCAAAAAAGTGGTCACACTTTGATCAAAGTAGGTTTCCTTCACTGTTAGTTGGACTGGCATTAGGAAGGAAAGTGCGAATAGAGCACTCTGGGAAAGACATGATGAAATTCAGTCAGTGAGCGTGTCGTTGTGGCGGGATCAGGGCTGATAAGGGTCAAGCAGGGTGGCTTGACAATGAATTTTGACGTTTTGCAAATATTTGCCACGATAAAGCAAGTTGGCTTGTAAAGTATA
>NW_027466426.1:0-18236 GCF_046127955.1 Nelusetta ayraudi | reverse complement strand
GAACGCAAATAGCCAATCAGCAACTTGGTGCTTTGAGACGTGATAATGTGGCAAAGATGACTTTGATGCGAGCATCAGGAATATGATTTAAGTGACTTTAAATAAATGTAAATCACATAGAAATATCCATTGATGCCAGTTTAGGAATGCATTTCCACTTCCAAATATATTCGGCAGAACACAATCATAAACTCTGTAATCTAAAAGAGAAATAGGTCAGAGGTTCTTGTTGGATAACACATTTAACTGAATGTCCCATCCAAGCTGAAACTGCAAACAAATAAGCCTCCACCGGTGGTGCCGCAGCCTCCTTTAAAAAGATATAATTGTGCTGACAAGTTTGCTAACACGAAACAAGTGTTTGGGGCTAATACAATTATTTTGTCCGAGCCGTTGGGAATGGCTTCGATTCTGGCTGGCTGCTTCCAAAATAAAAAACGTGGGTGATCAGCCACATTCGCAGGAATTAATCATGAACCAAATGAAGCGGCCCTGAGTGTATTCACCGCAGTCGGGCAGCTTGCAAGAATTAAAAGAATTATCTCCCCACTCTAATTCCACTCACGGGGCGGGGGTGGAGGGTGGCGGTGGCGGCAGCAGGGGAGGTTGGTGGGTGTGGAGCGGGGGATATTTGGTTCAATGAGAAAAGCAACTTCTATCGTCGTCATCAATCAATGCGGCGAGTAAAGAGGCTTCATTCAGCCCACACGTCTGGAAACTTTGAACAGATTGAATATCACCTGCTTACCCGCACCGATATTGATTTGAAAACAGGGGGGGTTAAGGGTGATTTTGTTTTTTTAGCTGCTCAGTCAAACATTTTCTGCAAGTTACACTCCATTAGACACACGTTCAGTTTTAGATTTAACCTCAATTAGGTAAAAGTGCTTCCACATAGGTCCTCTGAATGGGCAGGAAAATCAGATTTGAAAAAAAGAAAAAAAAACCCTGGCATTGATGGATTTCAATTTTGTCAACCGAAATCTTTAAATGCAATGTTTTTGAAAGGAATCTGTGATCCGCACAACCGCCTCTGAGTCTGAATTATGTGGAAGCCATACATCATGTCACGAGGGCCGCATCCTTAACAACATTTCCCGTCTCTTCAGTATGGATCGCCCGGGGTGGGAGTTGCAGGAAATAATGTTTCAAAGCGAACTGCGGCGCACTATGTGATATTATAAACTACACCTGGACACTTACCGTTTGTGTAACGCCAGCTCCTTTTTCCCTCTTATCTCCCCGCATCATCTCCCGACTCCCGTGGGAAGCCTGTATTGACATCCTCAATAAGATCCGCGCGCAATTCCTTTTATTGTTTTGATCTCGCACTTGCTATGGATTACCTGTTTTCGTAGCAGGGAATGTCACAGGAGTTTGCTGTATAAAATAACAATACAGCTCCGTGTTCAGACTGGTCTCTTTTTTCTCCCCTTCTCGCTTGTTGCCTGGCTCTAGTCGTGTCTTCTGCTTTCTTTGATGCCTCTGTTGAAAAACACCGGGACATGAATTTGTTCTGGAGTTTTTGTTTTTGTTTTTTTCGTGCTGGGAAAAGGATGGATGATGTTTTGTTTTTTTCTCCCTCAGTATAGTTTTCTTATTTCCCGTTTCCCGAGTTGCCATATATGTCAAGCAAATGGCAAGATGTCGGTATGTGTTACGAACAAGCAGTTTTGGTGCATTTGCGTGTTTCTCTGATATATATATGTTTATTTATGTATAATATGTATAATGGCTGCAGGAAGTCTCGATGGGAAAAAAATAACTATGGCAAGAACCATCATTTACAAAACTATGAGGCAAAATTGTGCAAAACTATTGTAAACATACTAATAAGGACGACTGTGATAGTGCTAGACATTAAGGGACAGATTTGTATTCTGCACCTGCTTATATCCACCTCATCCCCAGACTCCATCCTTCCAGCCACCACCCCAAATCAGATTTTCTTTTAATGACAGCCAGGGGGCAACGCAAACAAGTGTCACTTTGTCTTGAGTTCTCCATTAACATGGAGCGTAAGTATTATGCCCTCTCTGTGTTATGTGGTGGGGATTAGCATACTTGTCAAGGTGCACTAATGGCCTTCAGCGTGCCTGTGAGAGCACAATGAGCTGTTTGTATACAGTCCAAAGAGTGAGCTTTCTAGCTGACAAATGGTCTTACAGGCGGGTGGGTGGTTGGACTCCATTAGCAGACACAAACATCGGCGACGTTGGAGCTGCATCCGTGATTTGTGCACAAAACTTTGGTTTTTCCATTCTAGTACATCTGTGAAATGCAGTCTGCATGGAAATGAATAAACCTCGAGCTACGGCATGCTGTGTTATTTTCATGCTTAGCCAACAAATGGAGAAAAAAAATTGTCTTGTACAAGCTTTTAAAGAATAAGCTAGGAAATGCTTCCAAAGGTTGCATTAATGTTGACGTACTGCATGGTCAGGCGTTAGTGAGCGACATACGGAACAAAGCATGTGAGCTCCAACTGTTTTGGTGGGCTGCAAGTTCATATGAAAGCGCCATCGATGATTTGTTTAGTCGCAGCAGTGCCGACAAGGCAGAAGTTTTTGCTTCTCCATGCGCTGAAACCAAAAGTTGGCGCTGCTGCATGTTGACTCGCAGATGGCTCGGAAGATGTGGACAGTGTGGCAAGCTCGTCAGCATAATCACTTTTACAGACTGACTCCCATATTTTCCGGACTATAGAGCACACCTCAATATAAGTTTTTTTTTTTAAAATTGGAAATGTACATATATAAGCCGCACCGGGCTATAAGCCACCGACATCTAGGTTGTGAAATGAGACATATATTGGATAGATTGATGGATAAAGATTAGATAGATAGATTTACCGGTACACAGAAAGATTTCTTACTTGTTTATTTACATAACTGAAGTGATTACTTTCCGAACGGTGCCGGTAACACAGCAGTAAAAGTGGTGATCAACCAAAACAGAAAAGTTGCGCACTGAACCCACTGAACACACGTCGAACCGCTGTCACTTCTTCTTCATGTGCACTTGGAAGCATTAAAGTGGCTTCATGAACACTGAACCCAGAAACCACCTGTCACTGTTCATCTTCCTCCTGCGCACTGAAAGGGCTGAAGTCACTTCCTTCAGTGTCGGAGTTGAACAGCCTCAGAAGAGCTTCGTCACAAACCTTTTCTGTGTCTATGTCTGTGTTGCTGTCCGTGTCGCCGCTTGTCTCGTTTTTGCACTTCCTGCTAAAGCGCCCCCTGGCGGGTGAAGTAAAATCCACAGAAAAGCCGCACCTTTGCATAAGCCGCATGGTTCAAAGCTTGGGAAAACAGTAGCGGCTTATAGTAAATATACTATAGGAAAATACGGTATATATAAAGATGGACGGAGCGTCTGGTGTCAAACGTGGAAGTGCAGCAAAAACCTGAATTCTATCATCAAAAACGGTTGCAACAAGACTAATTATGACCGGCTGTCAGAATGGAAAAGAGGCACAGTCTTGGCTATGTTATACTAAATTATCATGCCCCCAACATTTGTGGTTTTGGAGGAGAAGATGTTTAAAAATTGTTTGATTTATTTGCATAATTTTGCACATACCTGCGAACAATAATAATACCTACACATCCATATATGGAATCTTTCAGGACAAACTGAACAAAACAAAACCCTTGTTCAGATTGCCAGCCAAAATCTAAAAACAGTGTGAACAGCCAGCCCTAAAAATCAGATTTGAGAAGGAACCTGATTTGAATCAGATATGCCTGCAGTCTGAACGCAGCCAAACTGCAAACTCAAGATGTCGCTGACTCTGAGGCCAATCTCTTATCTCTTAACTTATTATTCACAAACCAGTTGGTGACATCATGATGACTCTGTTCAACCTTAGATACAGCCAAGGTTTTCACCATTGTTAGTATGATGTTAGCAACTATAACTACACTGTTGTGCAGTTGCCATCAGCATATCAGCTAACATTCTCCAGAAACTGGCCCAACCTCAAACCCAAACCCATTATTTATTTATTTTTAACTTTTAGTACTTTATTGCTGCGGCGTCTGTACATTTCTCATTTAAAGCTATATAATATTTACTGGCAAAATGGCCAGCAATGAAATCAGTACAGTAAAGATCTTGTTTTTCAATTATTGTTCCAACCTTACTTTAAATCTATGAACAATTGAATATGACAAATCTGCGTCCCTCAAAATTTTGGATATTTTGTAGTTTTTCCACTATTTTTTGTTTTCCCTCTATTTATCCCCCACTCTATCCCTGTGCCTTTCCCCTTGATGTGGATTCCTGCCACTTTGCAACAGTTCTATAACCTGACTTTTCCCATTATTTAATCTCTTTAAAAAGTAAAAAAAAAAATAATACACACACATAAAGATAATATTCCCCCCTTTTATCACCAAGCTAATTTTCATGAATATCAATAAAGCCACGCAATAACACTTAAGTAAAGACTCAATCGTTTCTAAACATCTTCATTATGAATAAGCTTAGTCTGTGGACCAAACTATCTTTCTGGAGTAGTAATTAAAATAATTGCACCATGTCAGCCCCCCTCTTCCCACCTTCTCCCTTGGGTCTAAGATAAATTGACTACGAGTAAAAACAAAGCCACCTCCCCTCTTGGGTTCAAGAGAATGATGTTTATTCTTTTTTTCCTTTAATTCTTATTTGAGGTTAATGCAGCTAAGGGTGCCAAATCTCATTACAATTTATAAGATTTATGGAGGGTGGTGGGACGTTGTACAGTGGATGATAGATTAGCAGTATTTTTTTATTTTTTTTATTTTTTTAATGCAAAGGGTGTGATAATGTTCTTCCACTCAGTTCTAAGTTCAAAGTCTTCGCCTAATGTGAGGTTACTGTATCTATGTTTTTTCACTACTCCATGTTACAATGAAGGACAGAGTTGCTGTCAAGGCAAATGCATATAGCTGGAACTACATTCTGGACAAACTGGGTCGGAGAAGCGATTTCAAAAGCGCTTGGTGTGTTGCAGTTACTGCCAACATCAAAACAACATATTGTTGAGAAGACGCCGACGTCTGATCATGGCGGACTTTGTGATGGATTATGCACTGACTCATGGCAACAGGGATTATGGCAATAACCAAATTTACCAAAATTATTGAACCATCCCTTTAAATATAGCAGCGTATGTCATTAAAAAAAAAAAAACTTTTCATAGTGAACTCCAGGAGGGCAGCCTCTCTCATGATGAAGTATCTTTAAAACAGCGCAGCCCATCAGAAACACCATATTTAGCATTCTGTTTACAGCGTCCTGCCAAAACTGATGCTTTGTCTAATCTTCCATCTATTTGGTAAAAAAATATCAATGCTGTTAAGGTGCTGATATGCATTTCTAAGTGCCTTGGCATGCATTTTATGAAAGAAGAGCCATCAACAGAAGGAGAGGACTGATTGATTGATTGATTTTTCTCAACTTCTAATCTCTCACTTGCAGACTGGATAGGCAACCTATGGTTTGAAAACATCTGCAAAGTGATTTTTGCATGATACCAAACCTTTAAAGTGGAGGTTTGACCACTGGAGTAACTTTTGGTGCCCACACAAGCTGGGAGAAATTTGTCTGCAGTCCCTGCACCACATTATTTTGTTTAAAGGGTTTAGCATTTGACAAAAACCAAGACAAAGTCAATTCCTGTGGGTTCCCAGTGTTAAATTAGACTCTGCTCATTGCTGCCTTCTCTTGAGAAGCAGGTCTTTTATCAAAGTTCCACCAGTTCTTCCTCCAAATAGCTGCACTTTCTATATAGTTTCTTCCTTTCGCCATCCGATCCAGAAGCGCAGTCACTGCGTGTCACAGACTGGGTGGCACTGCCGACTCCAGCGAGACAGCCTTTGCCAGAGGCAAAAACTGGCCATGCACTGCAGCTGACGACCTCCATCCTTTCACCAGGGGCTGCCTCACTTAATATTGTCCTTCACTCTTTTGAAAAAAAAAGGCAAAAAATATATAAACTCTGTGTCTTTATTTGATGCGGGAAAGAAGAGGCAGCAGCTTTCAGGCACGGTGCCTCTACTTTTTGTTCCAAATTTGTCCCAATTTAGCTTTGGAAGACTTGATTTCACTTTGAAGGGGATGTCAAAGTGATGTGGCGGTTTGAACCAGGCGGGCTGGAATCGACACCATCCCTTAAGTTTTCAGAATGCTTCTTTTATTAGTAGTTTTCCTCACAGCGAATGTCAATATTATTGATTATCACCACATTTTTTTTTATTGTAGTGAGATTAGCCTCACGAGATCTCTTAGCTTGTGCACATTATTAATAATGCTTTATCCATTTTATTGTCTATTTACAATTAAAAAAAAAAAACAACTATCTGTTTCAATACTATTCTCTTTAACCCCTCCCCCTCATTAGCATGGTGATTACTCCTAAACTGCTAATGACAATTAATGTGTTCCTCCAATATTATGAGCCCAGAACTGCCTACATTCAAATCGAGATGAACTTTCCATCTGCAACTGGTTACATGATTCTTTTTACTGATTAGAGTTCAGTAAAATGCCTTTCATATTTTTGAACAATTTGCTCTGGACTCGCACGTAACTGCTTTCAATAATTCACAACAACATTTGAATCCTTCAGTGAGAAATTTCAAGCTGCAATGTGATATGCAAAATGACACCTGATATTTATTTTGCACCCTGGAAAACTGAGGTGGTAAAAAATATTTATTGATAAAAAAAAAAAAAATCAAATAATAATAAGCCAGCATCCTTGGACAGGGTCTGCATGTAAACTACAACATACGGAAGAATTTAGGGGTTCAGCGTGATTTTCTTTTTCGAAGAAGGGGAAGGGATTAAATATTTGTACCTTTCTTTTTTTTTTTTTTTTGCTTTATTTAATTTTTTTTCTCAACAGATTTAAATGCATTTTTTCCGGCTAGATGAATATTTCAGGCGGAAAGGCTTTAACAGAGTGCATTTGAGAGTTGCTGCATGTTGTGTCTCTGCACAATGGCTTTGGTGGGCTTCATGCTTGGAGCACTTTGGCTGCAGAGTGGCAGAGAGCGAGAATGGCCTCCGTCCAGCTGAGATAATGGAATTGGTGTGTTCTCCCAGAGCTGTGCTCCTGGCTGGAGTTAATTCTGTTAATAGCGGGAGCTTCGGCAGTCAAACTCTTTCCCCGGCTAGAGCGGGGGCACCAAGAGCGCGAGTGGCGGCTTCTGGAAGGTCGGTGATGGATGTATAATGGATTAACTGGAAAGTGGCATGTACAGTTTACTTATGTGTATTTATAAAAGAAAAAGACTCAATGTTGAAATACGAGACGCGTTCAAGCAAGACTTTTAGAAGTCCAGGTTGGGGTGAAAATCACACACAAATGTCTCCCTTTTGTTACAAAACACACTCAACACAGCACAGGGCAACACAGAGCAGCCAGGGCTCAGTGACCCAACAAATCCAGGAAGCAATAGGAACAGGAAGCATCCTGAAGATATGGTTCGGGATGCAATCAGCGTGATGGTCAGCCCTAAAATTCCCATCGATCTCCTTTTACCCCCGAAAGTACAATAATATTGATTCCTAACAGTTAAGTCTTAGTATTCAAATAACAGTGAGTTATGGGCTTTACCTCTGATAAACACAAGTACACACACAGTTGGCGATGAGATGGACCAAACACACCAAACAACAACAACAACAGAGTTCTGAGGCAGTAATACAGTGTCTGCATAAATGGAATACATTCATTATCTTCGAACGCTACTGCTTTCCTTTTCCGCCCGTCTTCGAGGGAAATGCTAAACAGTCAAATTGTCTTTGACTGGCAGCATTCTGATAGTTGAAAGGGACTGGAGATCAATGCACTGCAGAGCGGCAACAAACAAGACAATCGACTCAGACTTTTTTTTAATGGGCAAATTGGTTCATTAACAATCCAGCAAAAAGGTCCCGACCTTTATTTTGACAGACTACAATGTTTAAAATCATTTTGAGGGACTCAAAGGAATTAGACCGTCAGCATTTCCACTTCAACTTGAACATGTCCAGGCGATTTGGGGGCCTGGTGGGTCTTTAGCTATATACACACGTGCACACATACATGTGCACAGTCTTGAGTTTATATCCATTCATCCATCTTCTAGACCCGCTTCCTCCTGCACTCAGGGTTGCAGGGGTTTGCTGGAGCTGAATTCAGCTGTCATGGGGTGACGGCATGTAAAACCCCAGACAAGCCGTCGTTGGAACATTGAAACTGGCACTGTTTTGGTTCTTAATCCCTGTTGCTCCAGTAGACAGAGTCTTGTAAACAAATGGCAAACACATAAAGTTTGTTGTCTCTCTATACAAACAAACCGGTGTGTAAGCAAAGTTTTCAACAACAAAAGTTCTAAGGAGTTCTAGTAAGAATTTATATTCTTTGTTTGTTTAATAATGACAACGTATGTATGAAGAAAGCCTGAAATATTATTTTGTCCTTCAAATTAAAGTGCACCTTGGATTATGGATCTCATTTTGCTGACTTATTCCATAATCCCTCGTGACCTTTTCCTCTGCAAACACTGTCCCTGTCTGATTTGTTGTCTAAATGCCAGCGTCACGTTGCTCTGCCTGAAATAAACAACTCTGCGCCGCACGGCGGTGAGAAGAAGCCCGCCGCTTTGGCGACATGCAAACACATCTGCGTGTCGAGTCTTGACAGCCGCGACACTTTGACACGCCGCGATTTCCTGAATGTCGTCAGTCGATATTATGGACTCCAGCCGTCAATTGCCTGCAGGAACATGAAGAAAAAAGGAAAGAAAAAGAAAAAAAAAAATCACCCTGCGCCGTTGGTTTTCACTTTTTCCTGGGGATGTGTACGTGCATTAACATGCGCAGCAAGTTGCCATAAATACATATCAATAACAAGTGCCAGCTGGGTAGATTAACGCACTGGCTTGTTTTTGTGATCGCTGTCATAGTCGTTCTCCATCAGCTGGAGCAGGAGCTATAAATGAGGCCCATTGTTTTAGGCTTAGGTCAGAATATGAATTCTGCATAATGTGCGCGCGCGCGCACACACACACACACACATACACCAGAGAAGAAATCTCCCGTAATCTTCACCTCGAGTTAATTACTGCAGACAAACATTATGGATCGCCGGGGACTCTTATCGTCGCCTGCTCCAATACAGAGGAGATTTGCAAAGCTGCATCTGATATGATTTTAAACTACATGCGACAAAACAATCCGTTTGCCCTATTGTCAACCCCTACCACCAGCCCCCCCGTCTCTCTTTTTCTCTTTTCTTTCTTTTCCAAGAAGCGATCCGAAAGGCGATGGATGCACACTCGCGCTAATTACAGCAATTATTACTCAGCGATGACATAACAAGCTTTCCAACGGTCCCTCTCCCCCGCTCTCTTCCTCTCACACGCACGCAGTCCCACAGCGTGACTCGAGCAGCAGAGTGCGGTTGCGTGTTCGCCGCCTCATTCAAAAAAAAGGAAAAAAAAAAAAAAAAACTCTAAAGGGAAATAACAAAAAAAATTGCTAGCATGACATTCATTATCCTGCACGTCAATAGTGCGGAAGAGGGAGAATAAAAACAGGAGCGGCTCGGCGGGGAGCTGACTCGCTTCCTGCTGAGCCCGGGGTGTTGTTGCCTGGTGACACTCCCTGTTACAGCAAATATACAAGGGCTGCCCACTAAAACTTGTGTCTGAGGCCCACGCATGCCCCCCTCTGTAAAATAAATGCATAAATAAATAAATAAAATGTACTAGCTCAAGTTCAGATGTGGATCCACTTTGTACACACTATGGGACTTTACTGACTCCACTTGTCACTGTGCAGGCAAAGTTCAATAAAACACCATTCCAGATTTAACAAGACATTTTTTCCAACTACATTTTTTCTCTCGCTTTCTCGTGGAAATACATCCCTATTTACAGCACCAGCAGTGGGTGGGAGGGGCAGGGGGTACTTGCAGCTGGGAGCTGCCGAGTACAGACTGTGCAGCCTCACTCTTGTTGGCCTCACAGCGCATCGACACTTTTCTGCGAGCCTCATGTCTTTGTCGTGCCCTGCTCAGGGGCGTTTTTGCTGCTCGTGCTCGTGTTTTCTTTCAATGTGCAAAGTTCTTGCACTTTGGTTTCCGGTGACTACTGCCCCGTGCGTCACCACACCGTCTTTCAAATCAATTTATTCGATTTATTAAAATAATCAACATTTTAAAGCCAGAGTAGGTGATATTAATGACTGTCAAATATTAGGTCCTAAAAAAGTGCTAGTGCTTTTTTTCCTCTGGGGCAGAGTGTCACGTCACACGCCCTGGCTGTCTGTTGTCGTCGAGCCCATTTGATCCTCTTGTTGGATGTTATCTACATGCATACGTGCATGAGGATCTCTGCCTGTTGCCCTACCAATGATATACAGTGGGGCAAAAAAGTGTTTGGCAGCCACCGATTCTGCAAGTTGTCCCACTTAATAAGATGAGGGAGTTCTGTAATGTTCATCATAGATACACTTCAATTGTGAGAGACAGAAAGTAAATAAATAAATAAATAAATAAATAAATAAAAACAAATTCCAGAAAATCACATTGTAAGAATGTATTTGCATAATGGTGCAGAAAATAAGTATTAAACACCTACAAACAAGCAAGAATTCTAAAGAAGAATTCAGGAAGAAAAATCTGCTCTATGGAGGGTAAATGTGCCACAACTTCAGAAAACGCATGCAAACAGCATGAAACGTGTTGGCATATCCAGTGAATGGCTGGACAAGCTAACATGCTCAATATAGTGTTAGCACACATGTATAACCTTAACCTTGTTATATTTATTTTTTGTGTCACTTTGTATTAATAGAACTAAACAAAAAGTGTGACGTGTGTTGGCATTTTGAGACAAGAAAGGGGGCGGAGCTATGGAGACGAGAGTAAGTGCGGGAAGGTGCTCAACTGCGCTCTCTAGTAGTGTAAAAAATAGCTTATTGCCCCTTTAAAGGAAACACAGTAAGTGAATCATAAAGCAATCTCATCACTGTTCAGCCTAAGAAATGAGTACCTGCTGATGGCAAGTGATGGATAAAACTTCAGGTGCTGATAAAGTGTTGGTCAATTAGCTCAGAAAAAAGGGAAAGAGGCTTAACGACATCAAGGTGGACTATTCAGCAGGGTTTAAGCAACATTTTCAAATAACATTGCGCCTGGTACATACCAAGCTTTTACTGACAAATAAAAATAATCAATTCCCAAAGAGTTTCCTGTTCATCGGTTTGGGAGTGGCTAGAGCCACGTGCGTGGCTAACACGTCTTTATTTCAGTTGTTTGTTTGTACTTTTTTTTTTTTTTTTCAATCACACAATTTGTTCACAATTTCACCTCGTCACCCCGGCTACATCACAGTGCCTCCTCTGTTGTCTGGCGAAACAATATTGAGGAAGTGACTCGCGCTCTCGGATTATTTGGATTCTCATCATAGAGCTCCCCTTCGGTTCAGTCACACGCTCCAGCCAACACTTTGTGTGCCACATGGCAGAGACTGTTGAGGACCTGTGGGGGAGTGAAAAGTGAGCACAGCCGAACAAAGGCATGTGTGGCACCTCGCATCCATTCCTTCTCCTCCTCGCAGCTATTATTGTATGAAAGTGCCGCCGACAGCTTCCGCGCGGCGCCGCGCATTCTCAAACAGTTGGGAAGCTGCCTCTCCCTTCTGTGTATGGGAATGACGCCGGCGAAATAAAAGATCCACGTGGGCAAAGATTAGATATGAACGATGCGCCTGCTATCCTCGACGATTTTGGCCCCATGTTTAATGCATATTTTTGCAGAACGCTTTGCTGTTTGCTATCAGGTGGCTGCTTTCAAAACACTGTGCTAGACAAACTTATCAGACTAGCACCAGCAGCACCATGCAACACTTGCCATAAAGTAACAGCTTTGGCAATTACCAAAGATGTTTTTTTTTTTTGTTTTGTTTTTTTCCCTGTAACGATTAATACACAAGTATACAGAAGATATTTTACAAGAAATTGAAAAGAAAATTGTTGAAAAGCAATCGTTTTTAATGCTAAATGTTTTTTTTTATTTTCTGTTTTCAAATAATTTCTCGGTGATGAACTGCAGTTTATTTTGTTGCACGAAGTGAAACATTTTTTTTTTTTTAGTGGTGTTGAATGTTACATTTAATCAACTTCTGACTTGGAGTGGAGCCCCGTGAGTCAGATTTAGGTGGAGGTGTTAAAAGGTAAATTCAAAAGACTATTTAGTTGTTTGTCATTAGCAAAAAAAATACACCACCATTATTTCTAATTTCAACAAGTTTTTGAAAAAAATGAATTCTACCTATGTCATAGTTAAGTTCTGCATATGAAATGTAAATTGTGTGGGTGTTAGTGTTACTTAAATAAAAAGGAATTAAAGGAATTTTGCATTTGCTCGACCATTTCTCTGTTGTAACAATGGTTACTGGCAGTAAATCTTACACAGCTAAGTCTGTTCAATTCCCTTTTAAAACGGTGCCACGTTTTTAAGAAACATTCTGAGTAGTCTCTGAGTATGCAGTTTGCTCCCACTGTAAAAAATAAATAAATAAATGAAAAAAATTGCCTATTCGCTGGCATTGCCAAACAGCTTAATCTGCTGTTGCTATTGACTCTTGTTAGGCAAATTGGATGATGGAAGCCTGGAGAAGCAAGAGGCGTTGGCAATTTAACAATCTATTCATTGAACAAGCAGGAGGCTCGGTGGCGTGTGGAAGAACCAGACACAGCCACTGCAGCCTGGCACCTGCACAGAAAAAAACTCTCCCTCTGTATTGAAAACTGCCAACCAGTTTCTCCAGTGAGGTGGAAATGCCGCCCGACGACGTCACGCCACCTGTGCCAAAATATGTTAATCCATTCTGCAGCCGTCAGCACAGACTTCCCTGTGTTTTCCCTGCTTTTTGACCCTACGATACGACAGTGGTAGATGGAATCTGGACTTGCCGCAAGGGTGCAGACACATTCCGTTTTTAAGTGCCAACACGCTAACATATTACACCTGCTATACGGAGCTAACAAATTTTCAGGGGTTCTGTCAGAATAATGGCAAAAAAAAAATGCTGGATAGTGGATTAGACCGATCCAGAACAGTCAAACGTGGCGCCCCGATTCGTGGTTCAGGTGCCTACAGCAGCAGGGCTCATGGTCACAGGTGCTGCCAATCATTGCCTACAACTGCTGTGAGTCTTTAAAATGTCACGGAGGTGTGTTTTCTTTTGAAGGTCACCGGCTCGAGCTCGGAATGAAGCAGGCTGCCGTGTCTTACAACACATAATTATGACAGGCAAAGTTTTGCTTTTTCTTTCTTTTTAAAAGGGCATTTTCTTTGAACGCTTTCTCACCAGGCTCTCACAATATTAGGCAGAAGACACGGGTTTAGCAAGTGCAGCTGTACAGGGTCTTTAAAACCAGATGGACAAACACGGCTGCTTTCATCCATGTGTGCCTTGTTTTTGTCGCGGCCCAGATTGCGAAGGATTAAAAGATTTGATGTGTGGCCTTTTTTCAACTTTAAAGTCGTACGTTGCAGATATTCCCGAGTCTCTCGTCATTTTTTCCCCCTCCTGTATTTGTTTTTATTTTAATGGGAGGTCGGTAACAAGAAAAAGGGGCAATATGCAACATCCTGCAAATTAGACTTCAGGAAAAAAACAAATCAACAAGAGGTGTCGTGGCATCACACGCCCACCATGCGTGTGTTTGTGTTGTTCTCCTGCCCCTTGTTTACCCGCAGACTGGCTGTGTGTGTTCATGCTAAACATCTCTGGCTGGTCAGCTTCTGAAGGGCGACTGACACCATGTCAAGAACTAACAAACAGTGGTAAACGGAGGTCGGAACAAAGCAGCCTGAAGTGTAATTTCCAGAGAAAACCAACACAAAGCCTGATAAATACCAAGATGGCCATCCTCTAAACATCTAAAAACAGGGAGTTCCAGGTCGCAGGGTCAACGCAGCGCAAAGCTACAACATTTTTCCGTTGAAAATTGAAAGCAAGCCGGGCACTTCAAGCCATTTTTGTCAAGTCTTTGGCTGCCAGAATGTGAAACTGCCATCAGAGGCCTTCAGATTCACCTCCAACTTCATCACACCATCAGCCTTTCTCCTCCCCGCGCAAAACGTGCGAGTTGATGGGCTGTCTAATGCACAAGCCGTGGCCAGGCAGGGAGGATGCCCTCCACTCGCCTCATTTGGCCGCTTCATTGCACCCTGGGAAATATTTCATGAGGCCTAAGTGACTTAAAATATACAGCGGGCATTTTTGATAAGATCTTTACATTTTAATATGTTTATAAGGCCTTTCAAAGTTCGAGGCAGAAGGAAAAAGCTCTTTTCAGGCCACATTTTATTTTTTGTTGTTGCGCAGTAAATTAGCATAATTTGAAGCAAACAGATTATATTGATTCTTCTGTTAAATAACAAGTTGGGAACATTTAGTGTATATTGTACATAGCTGCCAGGTGCTTGCAGTCACACAAGGTGTAAATAGAGTTGTTGTTTTTTACGATAATGTTATGTAAAATTCCACTTGTACATGGTAATTATGCAAACTTAAATGCATAGTAAATTACATAATTTGATGACCGGGCTCTCATTGATCCAGCTAATAAGTTTATAGTGAACATTAGGTGTTTCTGAAGTGTAAACAATTTGGAAACAGGCAGAAACACACACACACACACACACACACACACACACACACACATAAATATATATACATACATACTTATATATGTGTATGTGTGTGTGTGTGTGCTTTCATTCAGGGGCCACAACATAACTAATGACTGCAAGATTGCTGCATTACACGATCATACCTACAAAAATAAGTTTCCCTTTCACCACCTAAGTATCTTGTAAGTTGATTCTTTATTTTAAAGGAGGTCAGAGGTAGGCCAGAAGTGAAAGTTCCCCCCCACACACACACACATCCACACACAACTTCTACCCTCTGTCATCTCACTCAGTGTGTGTGTTTGCTCTTTCTGTGTGGCCCTCGGTGGCGAGGCGCCCTCGGCCTTGATGAAGTGTGGAGAGAAGTCAAACAGGCGCCTTCGCAGTCTGGGTCATTTTTGGAATATGTCCTCAACACGGCAAGCAAACTTGAGCCGCTGAAGATATCCACGGCTGTTTACATTTCACCAACCGGTTGAGTGTAAACAGTTGTGCGGACACTCACACACGCCAAGTTGCACAGTATTTTCAGGGTCATTGTTGTTTTCACTTGGCACGACACCACACACTGTTTAGAATATCTCATAAAGCTGCATTCTGCTTATGCACCAAGCTGCAATTTGGAACCTTTGTTAGGAGTTGTTTCCTCTCTATGGTTTTCATTGCATTAATCACACAAAATAAAACATAGTTTGAGCATAAAGCACCAACCCAACCCTCACCCCCTGTAATCCTCAGTGTTTTAATTAATGCTCTCAGGGAATTTCCCCCAGAATTGTGTCCCTTCTATCCTTCTTTTCCTCGCACCTCTATTGTGTGCGTTAAAACATCCCATTGCGATGTCACAGAGAGCACTTGGACCTCTCACAGTTTAATGCCAAAACAGCCAGCTGGTCGTCCGTTCCACACTTTAAAGCCGTAATAAAATGAAAGTAAATGAAATGAAATGAAACAATGAAGCACACATTTATGCTGCAAATATGCTGCTTTGTGGAAAGCATATAGTTTTTTGGGGGTAAAATATTTGCCTAATATTGTGTCGTGAGAAATGTGCTACCAAAATGGGTAAAAAAAAATGGGAAAAAAGAAAAGATACATAAATCGCTGACATGGAACGATATCAAACATACACGTTGTCCTAACGATGCCTTGGCTGGAATGTAATTTGCAATATTGCACGCAGCCGTGTCAACACAACCAAGTCAATGTTATAATAATTAGTTTTCTCTTTAAGCGAGGCGCGGGAGGCACAAAATTGCCTGTGGTGCAAGAGGCGCAGATATTAAGTCTCTTTTCAGTCAAGTAACCCTCTTCAGCACTGCACACACTGCAAGAGGAGGTGGGAGTTGGTGGGTGTACAAAAGGCTTTTCTTGCATCTTGACTCCTGCATGTTGAGTAGGCACCGAAAACACAAAAGTCTGCTCTTGGTTGAATCTTTTCAGAAAAAAAGCAACAACTTGCTTTTGAGCCCTGCAATATTTAGCCACGCCATTTAGCCGCACCGGTGCCCCCTAGTAATGAAACAGATCTTGCTTAACCCGCAAGAACAAAATCCAGATGGTGGTCCTTTTTTCCTCAAAATTACACCGCTGCGTCTTTGTTTTCGTATGCAGCCACCTGGGGAATAAGAGGCGGGAGTGATGCTTGACATTTGGTAATTCTAAACCTGTTTGCTGTCAACTTTCCATCGCATTAATTCCATCCTTTGGGCAAAGAGGTTTTTGACTAAAGCCACTGCTTTATGACCCCATTCACCAACCTCATCGCCACGAGAGCTGCTCTTTAGTGGGAGGGGAAAAAAAGAAAAGAACAAAACGAACTGGCCTGCTCCATCATGCGCTGCAGTGATGGCTGAAGGCAAACATTGTCTGGACACAGCATCAATCGAGGGGGTCTGTGAGGCGCAATCACAGCTTGCCTCTTAAAAATTAAACAGGAAATGGGGATTAAATTGAAGAGCATCAGCGTCTTGCGGGTTAAATTTATTTGATAAGCGCAAGCTCACTGTTTTTGTTGTTGCCGGCTTTTAAATACCAGACTGAAAACTTGAGTACTGAATAAATGTGAAAGTAAAAACAATGCTGACCTAATTCAGTTTTGGCCCATCTTCATAGCCTTTAGTCCGGATTTACACAACAGGTCTAGATAAACAATTACAATTCGTTCCTCATATCTAATTTCTGCATTTACACCAAAGTAAATTTTGCTTACACTTGGAAAAAAACATACTCGCATGGATGTGATTAAGCTCAGATTTCAACCAGGGTTTGGTGCCCATCATCCAACTCTGATCCATCTGCCAAAACTAAATTGGCACAAACCAAACTCATAACCGTATTAATTCCACATCTTAATTCACCTATTTCCTGCTTCCGCACTTCTCACAATGGGTCATTTGGGGCAGCAAATGACCCATTGTTATTTTACAATCAGCCTCGTAGCTGACTGTATATTCACAACAAACTGAGCTCTCAACTAAAGACAGCTCAGAAATTACATCAATGGCTTTCAGATACTGGATTGAAGAATAAGAAACAGCACAACACAATGGAGCCATTACATCTGATATGTAGATTATATATGTGAAACAAACACAGCACTTTCTAGATCAGTTCCAGGAATCAGACTGACTCACAGTTGGCAGAGTGATCCAAACTTGTTTTTGTGTCTGTGAGTAACTCTCAGTCTTAGGAGGTTGTGGTGTCTTTATCCAGTTCTCCTGCCCGCCTTTCCGCCTTTTATACCGAAGATGCACGGATGTGCAGCATCGCTTGAGCCTCTGCCGCTCGGCAACGTGACGTCGGCTTACAGTCCGTCTTCTCCCGAGGCATCGGTTTTCTAAAATAACACAGTGGCGCATCGTGACCTTGTTGGCTGCTTCATTAACTGGGGGCTAAATTAGCTGAGAAAAAACAAAAAAACTTTCACTGTCTTCTCTGTGACCCAGTAATAGATTTGGTGGATTTTTTAACATTTAGACATGGCATCCTTTGGTGTTCTTTTATTATTATACGCTGCTTCACCTACAACTGACATCTCTTCACCAAAAGAAAAAAGAAAAGAAAAAAGAAAAACAGTTGACAGCTCCCACAAGACTCTGTGAGCATAGACTGGCAAATTTGTAGCTGTTTGGCAAATTAGCTTGACCTGAAGGCTTGACAGACCTCCCCTGTGGCAACAGTTGCTAACATAGGATTGGGCGGTTTCCAGTGAGGCGCTTTGCAAGGCTACAATTTCTGATGATTTCCAGATGTTTGTTTTGGTGCCTGTTGTTTTGAAGCATGTTTTGGAATATATCATATGTTTGAATTGGTCATTAACAGGAGAGTATTACACTTTATTAGTGGCCCAGCAACAAATGGCTACCCATGGGCTGGTAAACGTGTGTGTCGTGCATTCAGGAGGGCTGTGGAGACTGTCAGTCAATGATTTCCATTTTCAGAATCCAATCTGACAGAGTACATCTATGAGCGGCAACTGATGAGGCCCTCGAGTGCAATGCCAACACTATATGAGGGAAGTAGAGCAGTGGTTTCCAAATGTTTTTAATTG
>NW_027466425.1:0-16347 GCF_046127955.1 Nelusetta ayraudi | reverse complement strand
AGATGCAAATCAATGGGCTTGCTCCACTTTTCAGAGAGAGTGCGTTAGGAAAAAAAAAAAACCCACACAGCTCTTTGTGATGTCACAGAGAGCTCGGATGCCACTGACAGGTCAGTGGCCACATGAGGAGCCAGCCGTTGGCTCCGCCCCTGTGGGACCCCCGGCAGAAACCACAGGTGTTGCGGAAGAAGCAACAATTCATGTGGTTTATCAGTATCGGTCACGGATGGAAAGAGACAGACTCATCAACCCTTGCTTCTCTCCTCCCAGAGCCTCCTTCAGGCCTGATTACAGCAGACATTGGCAGCTCGACACCTTGTGTTCAGCCAGGATTATGTGTTCCCACACGGGGAGCGAGAAGTTCACCTGTCAGTCCTCCGAGAGCGCCGCGCATTCGAAAAAAAAAGAAAGGTCTGAACACGCAGAGGTCGGGTTGTGGAGCAGATTCATGAATAATGACCCCGTTATCGTCCACAGACTTTTGATTGGACAAAAATTCCAACCTGCCCTTGTCAACAAATGCAATTCAGACTAAAGTTGTTATTCTCCCAAAGCTTTCACAACAACTTCATGCCCCATCTTTCATTGATCTTTAACGTCTATTCAAAAAGGAACAAAAGTGTTACAACAAAAGCAGTGTCTTTGATGCCACAAGGTAATTAGCTCCTCATTGAAATGACTCTTAAAGCACTGAAAATTGATGAAATTTAGCTACTTTATGACTTACTGACAACTAATAAAATATCTTCAATTTCAGCGGGCAGGATTGAAAAGCGACTTCAGGTACTTGTGGTGAAGGTTTACCGGTGTTGTTGAGTCCAAACAGCAGTGGGCAGGAGATGGCGAAGGAGAGGAACCACACCACTGCGATCATCACGGCCACCCGCCTCCTGGAGCTGTAGCGGGTGTTGTAGAGGAGAGGCATGGCCACTGCCGTGTACCTGCAGGTGGAGACCAGAGCACGTGAAGACACTTCCAACAACGACAACAACAACAACAACAACAACAGCAACAACAGCAACAGAAGAGCAGAAGCAGCAGCTGCAGCCCAATTGAATTGAATTGAATTCTTTATTGTCATTATACAGGACTACAGCGACATTTAAAAGTGCCTTCCTTCGGTGCATTCGCATAAAAAGAGCAATAAACACTAAAAATCATAATAAAAAAGACATATGCCACACAACACTCGTACCACATTCAACAGTGACTGCACTGTTCCCCTTTATTGCACAGACCATGCCCCTTTTGTATGTGTGGTTCTTCACTATTCAATGCAATTATGGCTCTGGCGTAAAAACTGTTTTTCAGTCGGTTTGTCCTTGCTTTTATTGTCCTGAATTGTCTGCCAGAGGGCAGCAGTTCAAGAAGTGAGTGTCCTGGGTGGGATGGGTCCCTGATGGGTCCCTGATGGGTCCCTGATGGGTCCCTGATGGGTCCTGTGTGCTTTCCTGAGGCGGCGAGAGAGAGTCCTCCAGAGAGGGGAGAGGGCAGCCGACGACCTTGCCGGCAGCTGGAGAACCGTGCACATGTGCACAGTGTTGGTGAGTAATCTATTACAAAGTAATCCACTGTTGTAATTAAACTACTTTTTGAGTAACAGAGTAATGTAACGGGATTTCTCTGGCAAAAAATGATCATCATATCATAATTACTTTATCACGTAACGATTCCATTACTTTTCTGAGATGTTTTGCAAGCAAAAAATGTCACATTATCCACAAAATGTCTGAAATTTAGAAAAACAACCGAAAGCAATGATGCAGCCGTGCATGCAACGCCATCGATATGTGACGACGCACTTAAACAAGCAGGGCGGCGGCAAAAGGAAAACAGCGAATGCCTTTGATAGCTGGAAATTGCAAACATTATTTTGAGGTCATCTCGTCTAAATGAAAGAATATTGTGGTTTGTTGTGCGTTGTGTGCAGGAAACAAGACATTCTCAACTGTGACTTGATCTTTTTTTTAAACTAAAGTAATTAGTAATTAATTACTTATGAAACAAAGTAGTTAAAGGAGTAATCAGCAGTTGGATTACTTTTATGGATTAATCCCAACAACACTGCACAGGCAGTATGTTAAGATGCTCTCAATTGAGCAACAAGGTAGAAAGACATCAACAGTTTCTGGTTGAGGTGGTGTTGTGCCCTCCTGACCGCTGCTGTGGTGTGGACGCCCCAGCTCAGGTGTTCTTCTCTGCAGACGCCCAGGAATTGAAATAGGCACTCTGCCCCAACAGAAGGGCAAGGCCTCGTCTGGGAATATCTGCTATTCAGCATGTGGGAGACCACAGACCTCTGGGACTGTTTGAAGTTCAACTGATGTTTTCTTGGCAGCATCATTCTCCAAACAGCGGAGGATTCATCGGCAACACAAAACAGACATTTCCGTAATAACTGTTGAAGTGACGGTTGCAAGCAATCACAAAGACAGTCTAACCCAACTGTGTTTCACAGCAACGCCGTTCAAGTGAAGGTTCTGCAGTCGGCACAGGGGCTGTGAAAAGGCTGTAAAAAGATTCAGCGTCTGGTTGCTGATGGCTCACACTCTGCTATTCTAAAAATATTTTTTATAGCCAGATCAATCAGAAGTAACACTCGAAAAAACTCTCCCTGGCCGTACCTGCGTGTGAATAAACACGTCATTATCCAGGAAACTCATATTGATTCATGGCCGGACTTCACATCATCCCACTGACATGTCTGCACATACTTTAAACCCTCTTGAAGCAACGCAAGGCAGCTCAGCTCTGCTCTGACAGACTTACATTTGCAGGCTTCACAAAGCAAGAGACACACACATACACACACACACACACACACACCAAGAGACATGAAACCCGCCTTTAAAATCTCGTTGTAAAAACATAAATGGATGAGTTCAAACGCCGGCCTTTACAGGCTGTAGACCAACACAGTTACCAGAGTGACATTCAAAAATTGTTGAAAGAAAGTTTCAAGGAAATGTTGTGGAATTTCGTGAACATTTATCGCCTGTGTCGTCTGTTTGTGTCGTCCAAAAAAACCTGGTGTATTACCTTTCTGGATGGAACAACCTTTGCAAAAGTTGAAGAATTTAAATATCGAGGCCTCTGTCTTGACTCTCAGTTATCCTTCAAAACTAATAACTCAATGTCCAATAAAGATTTTTAGTGTTGTCTGAAACCACTCTATCGTTCTGCTGACTGTTTCTCTCAAGAAGTCCGGAAAAGAATTCTAATGCAATTCATTTGACCAAAACTAGACTATGCTGATGTTGTCTATGGTAACACCTCTGAAGCAAGCCTACGTCCTCTTAATGTAGTATATGTAGTAATGTGTGAGTGTCCTTGTGCTTCTAAGTTTTGTCCAATGTTTGTATTCACTACTTCTCATGTTTGTATCGTTTGTCTTTATTTGTATGGACACCCCCTTGAAAATGAGATGGGACACCTCGGGGGGCTATGTGTGAAATAAAGAAATAAAAAGTAATAAAAACACAGACAGACGCATTCTCGCAGACTTTAGATCCTAAATCAAGTAGAACTATTTTGTCAATTCAAAATGTTTTTTTTTTGGGGGGGGGGAGAAACATTTTTGAGAATAACAAAGAGACAGAAGACAAAATGAAAATTGAATCAACATTTCTGGTTTTGCTCAGGGCTCTAATTCTGAAATGAAGTTTGCATAAGTTAGACTTATCTTACGATTACAGATTCTCTAAAAAACCCGTGTGTCTCAGGCTGATAGTAGGTGAAGAAAGCAGCTGTTTTCCCCGCACTAAAAGAAAAAGCACCTCCACAAACAGACGGTCCAGAAACTTCCCAAAAAAGTTGCACAATCAAGCAAGGAAGCTGCTGTTTTGGTAACTAACATCCACGCTTTGTCTCCACAAATTATAATTCAACAGACAGTTTCCAAGTTAATTGCCATTACTAGACATACAGGACAGTTCAAAAAGTCGGTAAAAATAAATTTAAAAAGCCATTATCTGGGATTACTGAGTCTTTACGCTGGCAGACACTGTTTTATTCTTTTTCTCTCCTTGAAGTCAGACCTGTAATTTATCGTACTTCTCTGCAGCCGGACCTCGTCCTAATTACAGGCCCAAACTACAGCACTCTAAAGTTATGCAGCCTGATTGTGTCACTCTGTCAGAATAATTAGGACGCAGTGGCAGACTCTGCTTCCCTCGGGACTCGCGAACGTGTGCGTGGGTCTGAACCAATAGACAGGGTTTCCTCCATGAGCTCCGAGCAAACACTAATGACGAAAAAGGACAATTTAAAAGACTCAAGGAAAGTTATTATCTGCTCAAGGAGAGAGTGTTTGCTGTTCACTGTCCTGCTGCTGTGGGACAGCTCATTAGTTCAAGTACACTCTTGTGTGTTCGTATAAACACACATACACAAATCATTAGTGTACACAAGTGGCTTATTGGGGGAGGTGAACTGAAGAGACATAACCTCTGCCAAAACCAGAAGAAAGTGAACAAAATAAACAAAAACATGCTGTTCTCCTCTGAGAAAAGCCTTTGCCGTTAGTTGTTTTTTTTTTCGTACTTCGATACAAAATTGCTGTCAAATTCAAATAAAACTCAAATTCTATTAAGACTAGCCTAAATTGGCATCTATGATAACCTCATTAGCGGCAGCAAGGCTTACAAACACTTCCTGTTTATCTTCTTTGGCTCTGTCAGCAGCTTTCAAAGTCGATCGTCGTAATATATCAATCGTTATAAATATACTGTATATCTACATATATATATGTATACATATATAAACATATATATATATGTATATACAGTGTATATATATATACACACACACTCATATGTAAATATACAGTACATACATATATACGTATGTATGTATACATATATACATATATATACATATATGTGTATGTGTATATAACAACTGTGAGGATCTGAAAGGAATCTCAGAAAGAGGACAAATGCAGCTAGATGCGTGAGGTCAGAATTCTGAAGCGAGTCCTGAGTCCTGTGGTGCAGGCTCGTATTAATCATTCACGGGATGTTCAGCGAGAGAAGGATGATGACACGCGGCTCGGTTCAAAAGGCAAGACACACCGCTTGGTGAATGATGAGGAGAAGAGCGAGAGGTCCCACCTGTCGATGCTGATGGCGCACAGGTTTAGGATGCTGGCGGTACACATCATAACGTCCAGCGTGAGCAGGACGTCGCAGTGGATGAGACTGAAGTGCCACTCTCCCACCACCTTCGCACAGGGAGACAAACACAAACTTTGCTTTCAGCACACGCTCTTTCATCTCTTGTAGCTTTTCAAGGACTTTCCTTTGCTTTCGCTCCTTACGGGTGGTTTTATTTTGTCCTGCTGGAACACTGACGATAACCCTGACGGGGCCGCATCAATTTTAATCAGGCTGCCAAATAGAGATTGTTTAATATTTAAAACCATTTGCACCCCGGCTGACCTAATTCTTCCACCTTCGGACATCTGAGTTTAAAAAAAAAAGAACAGTGTTGCCAGATCTCTAAAGTCATTCAAATTTTGCCATCCAACAGTAACTGACATCTGCAAGACCAATTTCACCTGTCGACTGAGATAATCCTTGCAGGAAGTTCATTCAAGAGTTCCTAGACCACCTTCAGCAATCATTGATATCGCCAGTCGAGAATTGTGCAAAATCTGCTTTTGTTTGTTTTGTTTTTAGAGTAGTAATTAGTAATTATATGACTAAAATAATTTATGGTGCTAAAACGCTGCCTTTTGGGGAAAATGAAACTGCTTGTCACCATGGCTGGAGTTTATTGTTTTATATTAAACTCAGTGATTTCCTTCCGAGAACGCATGAGGCGTCTGCAGGAGGCTGAAACACGGCTGTTGCACTCAAACCGAGACCAGCCAGCAAAATTCTCAAGCGACTTCGGGTTCACACTGTCAGTCAGGCGGAGGGGAGTGTTGTGTACGTCCAGAATTGGTGACGACCTGTTGTGCATCCGTCTGACTGCCTTGCATGAAAAATACATCATCTGCCACTGACAGCACGGCTCCAAACAGAAATCATATTTGCAGCTTTGCTTCTTTTTCTCTCAAATCGACTTGATGTTTTCCCCCCTATGGCTTCAGAGGGAAAACATGCTGTGTTGATTTCTTGTCAATCAACGAAATGACTGACGGAAAAGACGTCGACTGCATCTTTGTTTATTTTTCCATGAGCTCAAACACGGGAGGTAAAAAAAGAAACCCTGCTTGCAGCTTCCAGAATCTTCCGGTTCTGTTTTTTTGTTTTTGCCAGGCACAGTAAACGAGCTCTGGAATGGATGACAACAGCGGCACTACGGACACACACCTCAAGGTAGACGCCCCAGGGCATGACCAGCGTGGCCAGCAGCAGGTCCGACACGGCCAGCGAGACGATGAGGTAGTTGGTGGTGGTCTGCAGGGCGCGCTCCCGCGACACGGCCACGCACACCAGCACGTTGCCGAAGACCACGCAGAAGATGAGGAGCACCAGCAGCACCGCGTAGAAGTTGTAGGGGGGGGAGGAGTCTGAGGAGGAGTCGGTGCAGTTGGACGACGTCAGCGGGGAGATGGGGGAGGGCGAGGGGTCAAAGATGGAGAAATTCAGCTCCAGGGAGGAGGGGGGGAGGGAGGGAGGGGAGATCTCCGCTGACCCGTTGAGCAAAGTCATGATGTGGCCGAGGTGGACATGGTTGGCCTGCAGAAATCGATGACACAAAGATAGAGAGAGAAGAATTTAATGACCCCGGTGTCCGCGTCGCACCACACTCCATTCATTTCGCACAATAAATCTCCTCGGGGCACCGACAACAGAAGAGAATTTAAATGGGGAATAAAGGAAAAGGTGACTTCAGAGTCATGGAACCATCGTCTGTCTTCGACTTCAGGGGACAATTTAGCTCGACATCCAGCCTGGATGCAAACAATGCAGCGCTCCGCTAGCCCAGCCGGTCAAGGCTGCCTGATGTTTTGGAGAACAGGGACCGAACATGGCGGGATTAAAAGGTCCCTCCGATCTCGGCAGGTTGCTCTCTGCCGCCGGCATTTTTTCTAAAATGTCATTTGAAAGTAAGGACCTCAGACCAGTGGAGGGAAGGGAAAAACAACAGCAAGAACAACAACAACAATACTACATCCATACTTTATGGGTTCAGCAGAGAGTACAGCAACACTGAAAACTAAAGTTAGGAGAAAATTGAAAAATCGAACTCAGGAGGAGAAAACTGCACTCCACCCCGTTCTTTTAAAGGATTTAATCCTCCGCTAACGATTAGCTAGTTTGAGGAGGCTTTAGCTAACAGAAGCAACGCTACTCCTCTGAGACCACACAAACATGAAGCTATGTGTGATTTTAAAACTGTACAGTCTATCTACAGCCTCGCTGATGTACGAAAAATGTAAATAATGCACATAAATCCTTGATATCCTCCCATGCACTCTTTGCGTTCACACAGCTAGCACAGCGGTGATTCCACTGAGGACTGGAAGGCAGATATTTGCACGACCAAATGTGACTTTGCTTGAGAAGCAAAGGTGGGTGACGGTCAACACAATCAGCCGGAGTTTGAATAGAAAAGCAAGAACAAACGTGGGAAAAATCCTGGCTGAGACGAGGTGCCAGGTTACAGTGGCTTCATTCAACACTAAGGCACTGTAGGATCTGCAGGATGCGTGATATTTACCCCATAACTGTGCAACAAATACTAAAAAATGTAACTGCTTTTGTGACTCTCTGCAGCAGGATACAGGCCAGCAGAAGATGGAAGACGGTGCAGCAGTAGTTTCGCCATTTTCTTTGAATGTTTTATTATGTTGTTGTTGGGTTTTTTGGGGGGGGTTTTTTGAAAAAAAACAAACAAAAAAAACAACAAAACATGACAGTATTTGATACTACTGTGGAGATGAGCTGAGCTGGTTCGTGGGGAGATGGACATAAAGTCAGGGGAAACGAGGCGATGCAATTCGCATATGAAACCTCTTCGCAGATCTGAGACTGCCGTTCTTCTATAGCCACAAAAGTCAATCCTTTCCTCTCTCCTCCCTCTATCTACCAGAATGAACAATCAATAAACAGAAAGTTGCATCACACTGTGACTGATCAAGCTTTTCTAATCAAGTTTAACACAACATTGTTCAAACCATGAATGGTCCTAGAACATTCCCCACAGGCCACTAGCAGTACTGCAGCCGAACTTGAACTTGTCGTGTTGTTGTATTGCGCCATTTTAAATCAAACTTAAATGACATAGAAAGTCATTGCAATGACGTGAAGAATATTTATGCCTACCACGCGTCCGGTCAAGTTCAATTTCAGTCACCAATGTGCTGTGAAACAGACAGATGGCTGCAGGACAGGTTGACAATAGCTGCAAATGAATGAGGTCAGATTGATCTCATCGGTCAGAGAGGTAATAAACAGAACCTCTGTGCACAGAGGACAGAAACAACGAAGAGAAGAGCAATGATGACATCAGAGCCTAACCAGATGTACCTGTTCAGACAGAAAGTTGAACTGAAAAGGAAATCTGCAATAAATCTTGTCATCTTGGAGAAGGGCTACAACTGCTCCATGTCTTTGCTGCGTCTCAAGGGCAAAAACTCACTGCAATAAGTTTCAGCTAGGCAAACAATTGCTAATCTTGTGGCCATCGAGAGCCACGCAAAATCTGTCTCAGCTGTTTTTCCATATCAACACTGTGTTTTCTTTATTAAAATTAGAGCTTGATAAGAGGGCGGGACATCCCACTGACGCAAGGCAGCGACAGTCACCTCATGCATGACATTTGTGTAGTACCGTCAACGGTGACGACATCTGCACCTTCGCCAACAACGAACCCGCATCAACGTGAAGGTCATCACGGCGACATGTCAATAAGCAGTTTAACCTGCTGACCTAACAGGCTACCTGAGAAATGCGCAGCTGCACAAACATCGACGTGGCTCGATTGGATATTGACTCGACCGCCTGAAGACTTAATGGGTGGAAGAACACAGATATCACGGGTGTTGCGTATTCCATCGACACTTGACCGGCTCATTGGTGTTGCAAATTGGTAATTGGTACTGGATGGTAGTGATGCAGTGCTCAAGAGCGATCTTGGTCCTGAGGTCCATTGTACGTGGCCTAAACACTCTTTGGACTGGGACAGCAGGGTTTGGGAAGGATGTACCTTTCTTCAAAGGCAAACTAATAAGTTGCATCTATTTGAAAAGCTTGTTACAATGTATATAAATATTTCTTTTTTTTTTCCATTCAAGCATGATGTTTTTGTTCAACAATTAAGGCAAGTGGTCTCCTCCTGTCAATTCTGACCATTTTGTTGGCCTTGGTCTCAACTTGATCTGTCCCTGCAGTCTGAGAGAGCCTGACCTGTCCCATTCAATAGTGTTACAGTGGTCAAAGTGATGAACAGTAGTTTAAATTGAACACGAAACTGAGCTATGATTCAACCGACGCCGATTACTGTGTGATTTTTTTTTTTGTGGTTGGTTGGTTGGTTTTTACGGCTTCCATTTATCAAAACAGACACAGAAACAAGAGACTAATCCCAGATGAAACACTTAAGGACACATTTAAGGACATGTTATCTTAATAAGCCAGCGTTTACATTCTGCTACTGTTTGGAACTTGTGATGGCGTAGCCATGAAGACAATGTAAGACTTTGCAAAGTAAAAATATATCTAAGGAAATACTTCCTCTTGGTGAGTTAATGCCCATTTCCCCTTCATTCTTCAACAAATGTTTCTGCTTTTAGTGACGTGACCGCCATTGGTCCACCTCTTTTGGCCAGTTGTTGTTGTTGTCCTCCAAGGTGGAACAAGCAGTCAGAGAATGAATCATTGAAATGCTGCAGAGTGTGTCGAGGACAGAGTGGGAGGTCCGACGAAGACTTCCAGCACACACTTACAGAATTGAGTGTCAGTTTAGTACAGGTTGCATTGGGTCAACCAGGATGTGAATCTCATTGTGCTGGAAATCATTTTGTGATTTCACATTCGGTGCCTTGTCTCCAGGTACTCCGACGACCTACCTACCTACTACCTTCCACAGTCCACACATAAGGCTGACATGTGCATGTACTCAGGATGCACTCACTAAATGGTTCCATTTGCAGACGGGTAATTCAGCAGTAGGTCTAATAAAAACACAAAAGAACCATTGAGTCTCAGCGGACTTCCTGGACATTTCAAATGAATTTTATCTTTATTGCCTACATTCCAGGCACAAGACCTCCCATTCGTTGCCAATTAACTGGCCTGATGCTTCAGGAGCTCGGATTTGCTCTCCCGTCTTGACTTGTTATTGTTTACTACTACAACTTTACCACTTTTACACCTTTACAAGCCTTAAAACTTTGCATGCGTTAGCTATTGTATGGATTGAAGAATGGCACTAATTTATTAAAAAATTGGGCTTTTAAATTTTATCGTCATCGTTTCAATTATTTATTCCTAATAAAAACCTAAACCTCTGTTCAACAAACGGCACTTTCAGAGTGCTTGAAACTTCTGCTTTCAGAGCAGAAGTTTCAAGAAAAAAGATGTTTGCCTTGAAAACTGTCGAGGCAACAATCATTCTTTCGTTTCCACCTACGCCTGAAGAGAAGAACTTAAAACTCCTGCATTAATAAGAAGACTTTACATGATGAGAGTTTATTTTGTCCATATTATGGACAGTTCGGCTACTTTGTCTGTTTGTATTTCTGCTAATTTCGTCAAGGGCTAAGCAATCCACGATTACGCAACATGTGACAGCTGTCGAATGAGAACTTTTGTTCATGATGCATGAACAAAAGTTGGAAAATACTTTCAAAAAGGGAAAAGTTCTGAGCAGCTGGAGAAATGTAATGAGGCCCACAACCAAACACTGACACTAGTGGGTCTTTTCTCTGGGGTGTCCACTGAATTTGAGCAGCGCCATCTGGCAGACGCTGGCACAAACAAAAAAAATATACGATTTTTCAAGATTATTCTATCATTATTATTTTTTTCTTTTGAAAAGATGAGAACAGCAGGGGGCAACGAAAATCAGTCCGAACGTAAAAACTCTGGTTTCAATGCACATGAAAGTTTCTATTCTGCTGCAAGGGAAACTTCACAGACCTCTTTTATTTGAGCTGATGTGTAATAAGTTTAGTTCTATGAAACCCCACTGCAGTTAGATCATCTAACAAAGGCTGCAAGTCCAAAGGATTCTTTTTCCGAAGCCATTTTTTTTTTTACGTCACCGCGTTTTTACGCTTTCAATTAATTTAAATGTCGCTAATGGAGTAAAGCGAAATTAAAAAGACACACTGAATCATTTGGATGAGTGACACCTTCAAATACAGCTGGATTTTCCCATATATATTTTTTTGATTAAGCCACATATGTGGTGGTCCATTGAGTGTAGACTTTTTCTTAATCAGTTAATCTGATGGAATACAAAAGACAGCTGTGTACCACTGAAGTGTCGAGCTAACTGACAGCTCGTCTCACTTGGGCAAACTTAATCTGAGCGTCTGCCATCCAACAACCAAGAATGATAAAACTTTATTATTACACGCCCATCAAAGCCCCAATTAAATTTTACCATAGACTTCGGCGAGTGGACAGCTTCAGCTCATATGTCTTTGTCTGAGTTTGTCTGTGTTTTCAGCCTGATAGTGACCCATGTTGCCTGTGTTGTCTATGGCTGTGCACATGACGCGGTTACTTAATGACCTCCATTAGGAGCAGCAAACAGAGCGGACTCGACTGATGTGCACAAGATTTCTTGTCGGGGCCCAAACAGAAAATATGAGCATACAAACATACGTGGGTGTGTGTGTAAAAAGATCTGCACATACAGGTGAGGTGAGGAAGTTTGAAAAACTTTCTCAATATCACATTGAAAGACTATAATTCAGATCTTCTATGCCCAGGAAAGTCCAATGAGGATGGTGTGGGGAGTGCGGAGGCCAACATTGTTTAATTGAAGTCAGGAAGTGGAGGAAAAAACTTGCCAGATGGTCGCAGGCGTAGCTTGTGCCACCACTGTTGGGAACAATCTTTCTGTTTTTGTTGCAAACATTGGCTAAAGAATCCGCTGCAATGGGAGCTTTTGAGTGAGAATTCAGACTTGAAATCTCAGCGAGGCAGTTGTCTTGCCAGGTTAATTCTGGCGGGGGAAAGTCACCCAGTGGAACGATGTGAGGAAAACAAGGTGCAATCAGAAGCTTGATGACTGCATTCTATAACACGCTGGTAGCACCGCCACCGTTCACACCGGCAGCCTGTTGATGATTCAAACATCTGTCTCCTCACGATAAGCTGGCCAGGCTGAGGACCAATATTTATCCCCTTGACGTTTCGCAGGAACGTCATTAAAACATCCTCTGTATCTGTATATATATATATATATATATATATATATATATATATATATATATAGACATATATACATATATATATATATATATATATATAAATATATATATATATATATATATATATATTTATATATACATATATATATATATATATATATATTTATATATACATATAAACTTCCTTGATGCTACAGCCGCCTCATGGAGTTATCTGTCTAATATTATTCTACAATGAAAACACTTCTTGCTTCTTAACCCTTTATTTTTAATCATATTTTATCTGATTTCTGTTGCAGCCCAAACATCCCAGCCGCCCTTCCCTTCCTGCCTCCCCTGGAGAAGAGCTCTAGTGAGACACCTACATCCTTGGCCTTCTCTGCTCTTCAAAATACACCGGATGGGGGGGAAAATATAAAAACAGAAAGTCTCTGTCCGATTTAGTTGGCCCTGGCTTTGGTTGGGCCGAGAGCCCTGATACAAATTAATCTTTCATATCTTTCGCTGAGGAACGGGACTGAGCTGCGGCCATAGGGAATGAAGTGAATCTTCAGACGCAAAATAATCAGCTCTCTGCTGAGTTTGGGCCAGAAAGACATTCACTCTTGCCTGATTCCTCACACCCTGTTTCTCCTGCTTATCGCTCCCACAACTGCAGTGGTTCCACCTCACCGGCTCTTAATGAGCAGCCAGAAGGCCCCGAAAACGTCTCATTGACAAAATCACAAAGCATATTGCAGACAAAGCGATGCAATGCAGGATTCCTTGACTGAATCCTTGCAGCCAGGACTAATTTCAAACCCGTGAGGCGTGACAATTACCATGAGTTACTCAAGCCTACAGCTGTTTTATTGTGTTTTTGTCTTTGCACTTCAAGACAAAAGCACATTCTTCATCAAGTTAAAAAAAAAAAAAAAAAAAAGTTTCACCATCAACACCTGTGATTTGTGGCCCCTATTTCAACGCCTTGGGACTGGAAACTGTCTATGAAGCAGAGCACTGATTTTTAGACGTGCAGTGAAGCCAATACATGGGCAACGCCCTCTGGTGGTAGGCTGAGATGCGTGTCACACGACACTCCTTGGAAAGGAGAAAACTTTGAAGAACTTTAAACACACCTTTGAGTCAAATACATTTTGATGATGAGGTGAATTTTGTTAGTTACTTGATCAGGGAGCGGCTTCAGCTGCTGTCCTGTCATGAAATACTGACAACCTGCTTTGTTGTACATACATGTATTTTGGCTGAATGAAAGTTCTGGTGTTCAAGTCTATCTATCTATCTATCTATCTATCTATCTATCTATCTGCGTGAAAATCTTACCGAAACACGCTCATTGTCAAAGGATAAACGCCACTTGTTCACAATGTGACCAATAACACAAACAACACCTGAGGTTTGTGCACATCAGTTCCGGGTGAAAAAGGATGAAAGTTCAAACTTTCAAAAGGCAGCTGGCTCGTTCCTCAGTTTCTCAGTGGGCAACGAGTCTGTCTGGCCTTCCTGCTGACCAGCTTTGGCAGCAGTTGGAGAACCGCGGGCTAGTGACGCACGGCAAGTGTTGACAAGGCAGACATTGGCTGATTGATCCGCTCGAACGTGGCGTACGGGCGGTTCGCTCAATCGCCTTCAAAGTTTTGCCAAACGCTTCCTGACGTCTCTGAACCACAGGCATGCTTCAAATATTAGAATGGTGCAGTTTGTCCAAGAAATGATCAAAGAGATGGAACGACTCCCCAGATGTAATGTGAGAAATGCCACGGTGAGAAGATTCAAGAGGGAAATCTTTTCAGCAGAGTCACTCAGGCAGGCCTCCGACCATAGCTACCTTTTATTCGGAGAGAATACCATTTACTTTTTATTTATTTTTCTGTAGAGAAACGGCGCACAGCTTTTGGCGAGTGAATTGTGAAATGTGTTCAGGCGTTGATAAACTACAAAGCACAATGACTGAAGTATAAGATTGAAATAAAGTGCTGCGAGTAATGCAGTGAAGAGATGGAGAGAAGGCCTGTGGAAGCCACCTTGCACGCTTTTATTTTTTAAATTTTTTTTAAAGAAAATGTATTTCAACACGGGACATAAATTTAAGAGCATTTCATCACGAAATGAGGCCCTTTAGAAGTAATAACGGCTGCTTGTCGCTCCGCTGACCTGACATCTCGTTTTCTGATGGGTTCATTTTGCCTTTTAAAGTTTCACTTTTTTTTATTCATACAGCAGCAGCAGCAGTAGGTTTGTGCTTCCATCTGCTCAGTGCAATCCCCTCCAGCTCCAAGTCAAATGTAATGACATTTTGCAGCCTAACAGCTACCAGAGGGAATCACAAAGCTGCACTTCATTAAAAAAAGGTTCTTTGCACCGGCATGTAGAACGATTCTCAATCACAAAAGGACAATTACCACCAAAACAACTATGGTGGAACCACAGTGTCATTCACACGGCGACTATACCAAGATAAACAGGGACGGTAAAGACCTTGAAAGAAGGCAAAAAATACAGCTGTTTGTGTGAGAAAAAGAGACGTACACGCGCAATTGAAGCGGGAACTCAATGGGAACATGGAGGAGAAGCGGCTGGGGGGGTAATGAAGCTCCATCTGTTCCCACACCTCATGCCGGGGAGACTGGGTGAGGTTGGTGGTGTCCTCGCACTTTTGCAGGAAAATAGGGATAAGACATGAGCAGACCTCCACAGGAATCAATGAAAAAGGCCTTTGTGTCTTTTAGGACACTTTAGGTCTTTTCAACAAAAATAGACTTTTGCTGTACAGAGTTTTGTGACGTGAAGTTGGCGTTATCTTATATCATGATCATCAGCTTTGGCTGTTTGACGGCAATGCCCTGAAATAGACCTCAAGTATATTCTTAACAAATAACTATTACGTGTAGTGTAAATGGCAGCTTTAACTTTGTTCTAATGCTTGCATAATGACAATGGAAGATCTTGAATGCCAACAACGAAACACGTTTTGAACCTGTTATGTTGGCTTTGTCTTCAACTGGGGAAAGAGTCACTACCTCCAAATAAAAGAAGAAGAAGAAGAAGAAGAAGAAGAAGAAGAAGAAGAAGAAGAAGACCGAATAACCTGATTAAAACGCCACAAAAAGTCACACAAGTGACACCCACACACACACAGTCGAACAACTAGCGACCCCACAAAACCGGGCAACCTGGATGTCTCAATGCCTCTCCGAAGCGACTCCTCCGGAACACTCACCGTCTTGCCGGGCGCTGCTGCGTGCTCCGCTCCGCTGTCCAATTCACGAGCGGCGGGCAACTGACTGGAAGGCAGCCGGTAGCATCACGCCAGCTTACTGTCGAACTCGGCGCCTCTCTTGACTCGTGTCGCTCCACGGTCCGTGGCCAGTGGCCAGTCACAGTCACGGCCAACCGCCCACTCAGTCTACACTCAGAATGCTCCGTCTCTCCGCCAGCCTCGGCGCCCGGGTCAGAGAGGGCGGGAGTCGGACTGGAGGCGGCGGAGGAGGAGGAGCAGCAGCAGGAGGACGTGGTGGAGGATGGAGAGGAGGAGGAAAAAGAGGAGGAGGAGGAGTTCGAGAGGGGGAGGGGGGAAGAGTACGCGCAAACACTTCCAGAATCTATTTATCTATCTATCTATCTATCTATCTAATTTAAAACTACCTCATAAATTAAAAAAATGTTTTTTCTTTGTTGAACTTTTTAAGAACACCATGGGGGGCTGTGTTGGTTTGATGTTGGTTATTTACAGTTCACGCCAAATCTGTCATACACAGCCCAGATTGCTATCAAATTAACATTCAAGTTTGAAATGAATTGCATTACTCTCACTTAACGGAGAAGAAAACCCACCCTACTAACGAAAAGACCTGCAGTCCTAAGCTACTCCAGACTCTAATATGAATTTAATTAATATGAATTACTGCAATAGACTTTATTGCCAAACTGTAGAAGAGAGATAACTCCACCTTTGCCAGTTGGAATAAAGAAGTGCTCAGTCAAGTGGGGCTGATAACGACACTGTTGAG
>NW_027466424.1:0-13270 GCF_046127955.1 Nelusetta ayraudi | reverse complement strand
CTGGAGCTTCTCTTGATGGTCCGGGCTCAAATACCAGATTGACATCTGGAGCCTCTTTGACAATTGGTAGTACAGAATCTTCCGTCTCTGTGTAACGGGTGTGCAGGATAGTTGGTCCCAGAGATGACTTGAGGGCTGTGTTTTTCGTCTTTTATGTGCCTCATTTATGCAATGCGGAACTGTGCAATTTATTGTTATATATTACAATACAGTCGCCAGAGCAAGAGGAAAGGCCAGGTTTTAAACTTGGTTTTAAGCCAGACTAAGCTGGGGGTGTGGTTGAGCCGTAAGAGGAAGACAAATGATGGGGCAGTGGTCGATCCCTCCGTCATATGCAAGAAATTGATCCAGTCCAGACTACGTGTTGATTTCATCTTTTACAGGAGGGCAGGGGACTTGGAGTTTTTTTTTTGTGAAATGTGGACTTTTAACGATGCGTTGTGTGCGGTGACAAAGGGGGAATTATTCTTTAGTGACATGCTTATGTAAAAGTTTTATTCATTTATTTATTTCTGTATTTATTTATTTTGTTTGATTTATGAATCTAAATAAGAGCGGCAATTAGATGTTATTTTTCAAAATTAAAATCAAAAAATCTTCTTCTTCTCCTTCTGAACGGGGCACCTGGTGATGTGCGCTGTGGTCGTCCTCCTTCAATAGTGGCACCAGCCAATCACTCTCCAGCACCTGGAACACCAAGAAGATCCACACAGGGCCGACTGCGCCACTCAGTGGCCAACAGGACACATTTCAGACAGGAAAAAAACTGAACAGAAAACAGAGCTGACATTATAAATACATACACAAATATATAAAGATGATACACCATTGACTTCTGTCCGTCAAACAGCCAGAGTCCAGACTGACGTGATGGAAATAAATTCACGTAGATACAGGAACACATTCCTGGTTTGGTTTGGTTTTCTTCCACTGAGGATTCAGCTCCACCAGTGGCTTCTGGGACGTCTCTCCCAGTAACCACAGCAGCTTGTAGGGAGAAGCGGTCTGCCAGCCACCAGGCTGCACTGGGGTCAAAGGTCGTGACACGCCCACACAGTGTTGGTGCGTGCAGCTTGCTGTTTGGCTCCACTGGTTGTAGTTCTGTCAGCCACGAGTCGATGGAGCTCTCCTCTTCACTCTCCTCATCCTCACCACCACCTGCAAAGATAAGAAGATACAGCAGGAGTCAGGACTCACGGTCCTTGAACGCATCATCACAGAGATGTTGACTGTTGATGGAGATGATGGAGTGACTGGTGAGAAGAAGCAGACTCTCAGTCACATGTCAAGTGTGGAACATATGAAGGTCATGTGACCATGGAGTGTTGGACTGATACTGAGGCCTGATGAAGATGAACTGATCAATAATTGAGTGGTGAACTGAGAGAAGAAGCAGTTTGGCAGCAGATGTTGGGTGAATGAGGAGCAGCTGGACATCAGCACTAACTCTCTTCACCTGCTCTCCTTGCCAGACTATTTAGCCGCCCTGCTCCCTCTCCTCCCTGCCAGATTGTTTCTCTGCCATGCACGACGCTCCAGCACGTAACCCCGGACTGACTCACCTGCTACTGACCTTGCCTGTTCTGGTTCTCGCCTCCAGTCTTTCCCCTGATCTTCCCCTCATCTCCATCAGCAGGTCCTCAGTGTCTCCACTGCAGTCTCCTCAACAAGGGAACTCAGTGCAGCTTCACACTCCAGTGTGTTCCAGCCACTGAGTGTCAACACGTCCTGTTGTGACTGACAGTGTTGCTTTGATCTGCTGATTCAACTCAACATGATGCTCAGTTGTGTGTAAAGTCACTGCAGGTTGGAGCTCCACTGGATCAGAGTTCCTTCACTGGCGTCCGTGTAAATGGCGCCAAAAACGGTGATTCCGATCCACAGAGGGGACGCAAACGTGAAAATCTGTGGAAAAAGTAGCGGCAGGGCTGCGCCAGACAAATTTGAATGTATTTAAATGAGTCATTACGTGTAAAAGGACACCCCCTTCTATGCAAATATGCCTCAGATCCAGAAAGAGTTTGCGCTCGTGTCCGCGCGCAGTTTGACAGACACAAACACCGCCAGCCAAAACCAGGCGCAGCTTCTGTCTGTCAAAGTGTTCCTGGCTTCTGAGTGAAACTTTCCTCTCTGAAAAGCCTGAAATATATATCTGGCTCCCCAAATCTTATATATAGATGGGCATAGACTGCAGTATATATGCCAATATTTTAGATAGGCTATGAAAAATACAGCTGGTCCTCAGGTGTTGGTGACTAACGCGTCTTGTGTCTTGACTTTCTTTCCATTATGGCAGCAGTCTGGTGCCATAATGGAAATATAAAAATAAATATAATGGAGATGCCAGGCGAGCACAGGAGCGCGTTTATCCTAGCAGAGTTTCGCTATTTGACTTCCGAAAACGGGAAATTTTAAAGAGAAAGATTTAAAAATGTTTGCTTTAATTTTATTGCATGTCTACTTGCTTCAGTAGCGAGGGCAGCCAGCTCACCATCTGAAAATATTTGTTTTCTTTTCCGTGCATCCATGAACATGTGGCAAGGTGCAGAAGGCCCAGGGGGGCTTGGAACCCCAGACTCTCGGGTAATAGCCATGTGCGCTTAACCATTCGGCCAAAGGGAAATCCCCTTGGCCAAGTAGCCTGGGCGCATGATCAACTGGAGCCATAGCTCTGGAGCTTCTGGGAAACATCCAAGCACTTGAAAATGGTTTCATGACTGCAAGCTGCAGTAACAGTGACCTCTGCTGGCCAAACACACACGCGCACACACACGCACACCTCAATGAGCACGTTGAGCAGTGTTGTGTGTACATATATATACATATATATATACATATATATATATATATATATATATATATATATATATATATGTATATATGTATATATATATATATGTATATATGTATATATATATATGTATATATGTATATATATATATATATATATGTATATATATATATATATATATATGTATATATATATATATATATATATATATGTATATATATATATATATATATATATGTATATATATATATATATATATATATATATGTATATATATATATATATATATATGTATATATATATATATATATATATGTATATATATATATATATATGTATATATATATATATATATATATATGTATATATATATATATATATATATATATATATATATATATATGTAGCCGGTCTGGCTTAACGCTGTCTTCGCTACTGACTTTGCGTTGTGTCTTTGGTGGGTATAATGAGGCACAGACGCATGCAGGTCATTTGGCGGGTGGGATTTATTTTCTGTTCATAGAAAATAATAAAACACAAAATGAGTTCGGCACAGCACATCTCCACCAACCGTCTCTACAACATACACATTTAACAGAAAAGCATGTAAACTAATACAATAAAAACGATCTCAGTACTGTAACCACAACTCATTTCTTACCTCTCCCCAGCAATGCTAAAGCTAAAGAGAGGCAAAACCGCAAGGGTCAATAAAATAAATTAAAGCAATGAAATTAATTTTACAAAATAATAGCTCCCCCAAAACAAAGAAACAAAATTCTTATGTATGAACAACAACAATGGCATCCGCTCAGACATCAAAGTCAATGGACAGGCTCTGGACACAGTGACCAGCTTCAAATATCTCGGAGCAATTGTGTCCGACGAAGGATCCAAACGGGAAGTCCTTGCCAGGATTGCTCAAACAACTGCTGCACTGGCAAAACTCAAGCCCATATGGAAGGACAAAAACATCAGTCTTGCATCAAAGGTGAGACTACTGTGCTCACTGGTCATATCAATCTTCCTATATGCTTGTGAAACCTGGACCCTTACAGCAGAGCTACAGAAGAGAATACAGAGCATGGAGATGAGATGCTACAGAAGACTCATGGGTATCTCCTACACTCAACACGTCACAAACGAGGAAGTTCGGCAAAAGATCAGCCAAGCCATCGGCCCACATGATGACCTGCTCTCCACTGTCATGAAGTGCAAACTGAGGTGGTACGGACACATCACCAGATCCTCAGGCCTTGCGAAGACCATCCTTCAAGGCACCGTACAAGGTGGAAGGAGACGAGGGAGGCAAAAGAAAAGATGGGAAGATAACATCGGAGAATGGACCCACTTGAAACTAAGTGAGGCAATGAGAGCTGCAGAGGACAGAGAGGGATGGAGAGAGCTGGTCAGAACATCGTCTGTGGTGCCCCAACGACCCTCCGGGATTATGGGATAGGCATAGGCAGGCATAGGCATGAACAAAATAAACAATAACAGATTTTTATGAAATCTAAACAACTAACACATCGGTTACATATATATATATATGTATATATATATATATATATATATATATATATATATATATATGTATATATATATATATATATATATATATACATATATATATATATATATATATATATATATATATATATATATATATATATATATATACATATATATTATTGCAGTGTTGCAACATATTTTTCAATCCATTGAAACCTCCTCCAGTTCTCCAGTCAACTAATGTCTTCATTCTGAGGCTTCTGGTGCAATTCCTCCAATCAAATCATCAACACATCAACTGTAGTCAGAGACTTTCATCATCACTATGGACACTGTTGCTTTTCCCTCCGCTTCATCCTTCAACTTTGGCTTCACTTTCAATATGATGCCACAGTTTTCACGGTCGCCTCCCCCGCAGTCCTCTGGCGCCCCCCAGTGGAGGCTTTGAAAAGCGCAGGGCCAGAGGGATCAGTGGCACCTGTTGTTGAGTTAAATGCAATAAAAGGTGTTACGGGTCCCCAGGATGGAGGACCACAATAACAAATACTGTACCTGTATGAAGCAGGTTAAACGAAGAAGCAGAGACACAGTTGGTGCTGTGGATCGTTCCAGAATGCATCTGAGATTTATTCACTCACATATATCATATCAACAGTTACATAAACACAATGCTTTGCCGTTTCCAATGCTATTTAGCTCAGTTCCACATACTCCTCTAATCAGTTCTCTTACATTCACATTCAATTCCATCTCTACAGTTCACAAACAAATACACATGCTTTAATGCATTACAATAAATGAACATTTTCCGTACACACAGACCCTAAGCTGTTAACAAAAATATAAAACAACAACAATCATAACGCTTTAACTTAGAGTACAAACACTGACTCTTGCTCTGCCGAGCGAAACTGCTGCTCCGCCGGACACAAAATGGCGACTTGTCGCGGTCATCTTAACATAAATAAAGTCTTGAACATAAATTAAATTCTCAAAAAACACTTTTGGTAGTACACAAATACTCATATATGTGGCATTACGGTGTTTTGTCTTTTTTCTTTAGCGACCTGTATGAAGCAGGTTAAACAAATAAGCAGAGACACAGTTGGTGCTGTGGATCATAGACATAATAAAGGCGAGACGCCGCCTGGGGCGCTGCGCAGCAAGAAATACGGCTGCCATGTTGGCCCGGTCGTCCTACTCATATGGTCGTACTCTGTGGTCGTGTTGTTTTCAGTTGTCCAAGATGCCAGAGCATTGTGCTGCTTATTCCTGTGCCAACAGGCGGAGAGCAGGGCACGGGGGATAACTTCTCACAGGTAAGATTAAACCTTTTTCTATTCGTCGTTTATCAATGTAATACTATTGTATTGTATTTACTGCTATGTCTGCCCGTGAAATAGCTGAATGCTTCAAAACGAAGCTTGGCGAACAACCTACGATTTTTACTGAGAAACAAAGATTAAACAAAAACAAGGATTTAGATTACAACGGATACCAGAATGCTATGATAGAAAGAATGCAAATATTGCCGATATAACATTGACCAGCTATTGTTTTTAGACAAGTGACACAGGCTGTAATATTCTCTCATGCCTCATTCCCATCCCACAGTAAATGCAGTCGAGATTACATCTGACTGAAGAGCAATTTGCAAACAGGCTTATTTATTATTACAGCAACTGTGTCACTTTGAAGGTTTCCTAAAGACAACGTTTTAAGGAAGCAGTGGGAAGTGGCTTTGAAGAGGGACAAATTCACGGCAAGCGATTCCTGAGTGCTATGCAGTGAACATTTTAAGGAGGAGGATTTCAACACGACAGGACAGATTGTGCGTCTCAAAGATTGCGTTATTCCCTCCATCTTTAACTTCCCAGATCACCTCCAGAGAGTAGGTGTATCACAAAAAACATTCATGAAGTGAAATATTGCATTATTCATCGGGCAGGGTACAATACTTATGCCTGCCTGTCTGTCTGATCTTCATTTTAGCCAGAAAAAAGCAGGAGCCTGTCCTCATCTGCCTCAAGAAGAGCTGAGGAGTCTATGACCCCTCAGGATGACGCAGAGGCCTCAACCTCACATTCAGAACCTCAGCATAAACATGTGAGTATTTCTATTTTAAGCATATCATGATGGTTTCACAGACTGGCAGTGGACTGGACAGCTGACGACTTTTAGAAATAATGTGAGCTCATCTGTTTCATGTGTGATACAGCTAGTAATACATAACTCAAACAATTCATCTCTCCTTATCCTAGGATCACAACTATGTAATGGCTTCCTCCCCAAATGCTTTAAAGGCCAAACTCACTGAAGCTTTGGAAAGAGTGCAAATGTTGGAGCGAGAAAAAAAGAATGCCAAGGCATGTGAAAAGAGGGCAAAAGTGAAAATAACCTCATTAATGAAGACCTCAAGGACCGACTTGAGTTCTACTCAGGTAAAATGAAATTACCACTTTGAAATTGATTTATTAGCTAACACTTTTAGTGATTAATTGAAGGTGACTTGTGAATTTTGTCTTATGCTATTTCAGATCTTAACCTAGACTTCCTGGCAAAGCTGGGTCATAAGTACTCAAAGGAGCACAGAGAGTTCGCCCTCACACTCCATCTTCATAGTCCGAAGGCATACAAATACCTCAGAGACACAATGAATTTTCCCCTCCCCCATCCACATACATTACAAAGGTAGTCATGATGTTATCAAATTCCTTTTTGGGAAGTTACATAGCATGGGTAATATGTTAATCACTATTTCTCAATATTTCTTTACAGGTGGCTTTGTTCTGTAGATGACAAGCCCGGCCTGAACAAAATGATGCTGGATATGTTGAAGAAAAAACGGAAGGATGACCAGGCTAAATATGGGCGTGTTGCACTCATGTTGGATGCCATGGCCATCAGAAAACATGTGCAATATAATCCGCATAACCAGTCAATGCCTGGCTTTGTAGACATGGGTGATGGAAGCAATGAGACTGATGTTGCTACTGAGGCGCTCGTGTTTCTGGTGGTTGGCCTTCAAGGGCATTGGAAGGCTCCCATTGCATACTGCCTGACAAAGACTCTGTCTCCGGACACGCAAAGGGTCCTTCTCAGTCATGCTTTGGAGGAGCTGCATGCACACGGGGTATTCAGGTGGTATGTGTCACAATGGATGGGCATGCTTCAAACATCAGCATGTGCAACCAACTTGGTTTTGATCTCAGGGGTAACCCACAGAAGCCCCTTAAAACTAGTTTCCCACATCCGTCGACTGGTGACCAAGTGTTCATAATGATGGACGCATGCCACATGTTGAAGTTGGCATGTCATATGTTGCAGTTTAACTTGTAATTATGTGTATGTACATATGCATGTATGTGTGTATATATTAAATTATTAAGACCACCAGTTTGCAATAATTATTGAGACAAAGCAGAAACCCTGATAGATCCTTGATTAATAATTAATCATGTATGCTCTTTCTAGATTGGTTAATAATTGTGCTAGCAAAATGTAACATTGATCATTTTAATTTTGATTATCCATTATTATTATTATTATTATTATTATTATTATTATTATTATTATTATTATTATTATTATTAGATATATCATTGATTAATATTACCTTTATTTTCTGTTTGTATAATGGTGATTTCACATTACTGTATTGTGTGTTTTGCAAAATGCCTATCATTGCAACACCTCAATTGCACATCAGGATATATTCTATTACTGTCGATCCTATTCTGAATATTTGAGAACGCCCAAACAAATTGCCTCTATGTATGACGTTTGCAGTGAAAAATCAATTAAGTATTTAGCGAAGTATGATTGATTTAATGCGCTGAGACTTCATAGCGCCGGTCAAACAGCGGTTCAGAGGCGGCGGATGGCTGGTCCAAGATGGCGGCTGCATTTCTCGACAGCGCTAATAGATGGTAGCAGCCAACGCGGGGTCTATTCATTTATTATGTCTATGTGTGTGGCGGCAGAGCTGAGTAAAGAGTGTGAGAACGAGACCACATTGTGCAGCGTCTTTTCTGAACCCTGGTTGAACACAATAATATGTTACTTAACCCTTTAGGCGCCATGGTCGCAAAATTGCGACAAGCGTCATTGTTGAATTAAACAGGCCATAGCGGCAAATATGGTACTAAAAGTAGTTTCCACTTTACATCAGGAGATGGCAGATACTTGCGGCTTCAATCTGAGCAGCATTTGTGGGGGGGATTTATATTCAGATTTCGGAGTATAAATAGAGAGAAAGACCGCCTCAGTCGAGGAGACGAGGAAGTGGTTGTAGTGGGAGCGGAGAGAAAGATAGCAAATTTTGCCGAGAATACATTGCCGAGAGGTTTGTTCGTTGACGAAGTACTACGTCAAGTAATGTCTGACTCAGATAATGAAGAGGAATATTCGCACTCTGACGATGATGTTCAGTCGTCCCGTGAGAGCGAGTCTGCCGGTGCGTCCCTACGCAGAATACAGACCCCAGACATCTGACATAATACAAAAACAAACTAACAAAAAGTTTGGGTTTACTGAAGATTTTTCTCAATTACAGTATGGCTTTATCTCTAACCAATTTCAAGTCACAGCCATTTGAAATCTGAATATTAAAATAGAATATTTTCTTGAAGGGTTAATACAATTAGTGAAACATTTTTACACTGAAAGATATTGAGTAGATTTGAAAGCTCTCAAATTGGTTTTAAAAAACATGAATCATGAGTAAATCTAAGTAATATTTTGAAATTCATCTGAATGAATTGACTTGGCTCAAATACCACATAAATTGAGTAGACGTAACTGAAATTATGTGTTTACCATATGGGAAACCTGAGTAGACGACACTAAAGAAATTCAGCAAGTATAATTAAAAACATTTATAGAAGATAATTGCTAATGACTTATTTAAAATGTGTTGTACTGACAGATTTTTTTTAATTGTAATTTTTATTTGAGGACATTCGGTAGTTACGATAAATGAATATGACCAAGAGCTCACAAAACAGGATACATCTTCTTTTAAAACAATTTACCCACAGAAAATTAAAAAAATTTCTAACATCTGCACATTATTTATATTGCACGTAATAAGAAAAAGTGCATTTTAACAAGGATTCCCCCCCCCAAATTCTTCAAAATTCTCTGCAAGAACTAGAGTTGTATCACAACAACAGGAGGGGTTCAACTGTGTTTTTTTCCCCCGATCATCGGCAACTAATATTTGCTCTAGTATGTTCATCTGTCTAACCACCCACAGTAGTGCTGGGCGATATGGAAAAAATCATATATCACGATATGGATTATTTTATATCACGATAACGATATCTATCACGATATACCACAATAAAGTATGTTTTCAGTTATTCTTTAAAAAGTTTGACAAAAATCTCATTGCTTACTTTTCTCCAACTTTATTTTGAAGTGACATTTATCTGAACTGCCACAAATGAGAAACATACATTTTAGTAGGGCTGGGCGATATGACGAAAATTTCAATTCCCTATATAGCTCATTTTATACCCCAATACGATACGATATATGTATGTATGTATGTATGTATGTATATGTATATTTATGTGTATATATATATATATATATATATATATATATATATTTATGTGTATATATATATATATATATATATATATATATAAATATATTTATATATATATATATATATATATATATATATATATATATATATATACATGTATATATATATATATATACATATATATATACAGTTTCGCAGTAACTGCACCACAATGCGCAGTATGGTTGGCTCATTATTTAGTGAAGAGGTTTGGCCGCTAGCCGGAGCCTCGCAGCTGGTTTTATGAGTGTAGCATATCTTTAGCTTCTGGTTTTAACCACCTTATTTAAAAGCATTGTTGTTGGACCATAAGTTCTTGAAATTAAGGGTGACTGAGGCTTTGCGAGTCGAATGCAGTGACTCATTTTAGTGTGACGATGAATAAACCTTTTACATTTACACCCCGCTCTGTAAAAAAGGACGGGATCAGCGTGCGCGGCTCATTTGCTGCCTGGACTCGCAGTGGTGAGGGTCTCCTCTCTGAGGGTCTCCTCTGCTCCTCTCCTGACTGCAGCTGCCAAAGACTGCCGTGCAACTCACCCCTGTTTTACACCAGAAGCGTTTGCAGAGCGTCAGCAGAGCGTCAGCAGAGCGTCCGCGTCGATGCAGTGAAACGCAGCCACTAAAGTGAATGAGCAGGTTCACACCAGGCGCAGAGCTTCCGCGTTTCAGAAGCGTCCCAGAAGCAGTAAAACGCGAGCCACTGGAAAAGAACGCCAGAATTTATTCTTTGACGCTTGCCGCGTCCCTCCTGCGTCAATTGTAGCAGGTAGGATCGTTCAGACAGGAAGTCAATGGTGTAAAAACACGGTGGATCGGGTTGATTTTCATCATAACACACAACGTGCTGGATTTTGTATTTATATGTGCTGTACTTTACTGTGAAACATCAACGCTGTTCAGGTCGGCCGTCAAACAAAAACAGATTTCACTTTGAATCTCAAACTATGATGAACAAAATGCATCTATACTTTAAATACCTGCATTTTGTATGATGCCAGCAGTTCGCTTTATTATTATTTTTCTTTTTTTGAGACACTGTCCCAACAGTGTCTTGAAGTATCAATGTTTTGTTTCATTGTTGTTTTCTTTAAAAACACGTGAAAACTACCTGGGTTGTCGCGCGATCTTGTAATCCTCGCGTGAACTGATCGAGCCGCTGCGCGAGACGCTCTTAAAACGCGTCCTGTGTGGGAGGCTGCTGGAGCGTGAGCAGAGCGTCAACGCGGCCGCTCTGCTGACGCTCTGCAGACGCTTCTGGTGTAAAACAGGTCACAGCCTCGAGAGTCGAGCCGTGACCGTTTTTGACTACTTTGGGGCGGGGCAGGCGCTCTCGGCAGCCCCCGCTGCTCGCTAAGAACAGGAACTGCGGAGGAATGATATGTGCTTTCATGTCGGTCTCCAAAATACCGGGAAAGTCTCCAATAACGCCAGGAAAAGTCGCTAGGTTTGTCACTAGTCGCTTATTACAAAAAAAAGTCGCCGTGGGGAGTTGGAAAGTCGGCAAGTTGGAAACACTGCAGCGTGCCTTGGCTTGCCGTATGGCGCGTCGGTGACGTGAAATACTGCCGTAAAGCGTATTTTGCGACACCGCGATATAAACGATACAGCTTCATGTTAAACGATAGACATTTTCTATCGTCCAGACGATATATATCGTCATATCGTCCAGCCCTAACCCACAGCATCACATATGAAGCTGTTCCAAGAAAGGAAGTCAATACTGAAAATGTAAAAAAATGCAAAAACTTGCTCCATTAGAAGCACAACATTTAAGTTATTTATGGTGAGCCTGCCTCAAAATTCTAAAGCAAAAACTTTAAAACCTTGTGGCTCACAGGAATGATAAACCAAAACACAATGTAAATGTGCAATCAAAAAGAAATAACACAGACGGAACTCACTAAATACTGAGGGTGCAGTCGGTTTTTGCCTTACACACATAGGGGGTTTGAGTTTCATCTGTGCTCACCCAACAGACAACTATATCATTACATTGTTTTTCAGTCTCTGCACTTTTGTTGACAGGTTCCCAGCATCCACTTTGACAAGCATCTTTTGAAAAACCTCAAAAGTGTACTTTAGAGTTTTGGGGTATTTAAGGTCCAAGGCATAAGTCAGCCCAAGCAAGTAGCAGCAGGCTCTGCTGAGATCCCGAACGTGGTTGGGTATGATGGAACCCTCAATGACGATCCCTACACTACATAAATGAAATCAGAATCAGAATCAGAAACACATTTATTGCCAAGTAGGTTTAGCACTTACAAGGAATTTGTTATGGTGTGGTTGGTGCTTAAGAGGACAGCAGAACAAAAAAAGATGGCAGTAACTAAAAAATATTTAAAACATATACAGAAGGAAGTCAGCTATACAGTTATATACACTTCGGATAAATTACAAAATTAGCAATGTACAACAAGTAGGTAGTGCAGGGTAGAGAGCTGATGGAGTGCATATTGTCTATGGGAGAAGGTGGGGGGGACACAAGAACTGTTAATCAGAGCAGTTGCGGATGGAAAAAAGCTGTTCTTGTGGCGGGAGGTTCTGGTCCTGATAGACCTCAGCCTTCTGCCACATTTGAATTGAATGGCATGCCAATGTGGAATTACTTTAGATTTAGATAATATTTTGGTGTATTAGGTTTGCTAAACCCAATGTTATTTAGATACAAGAGCAATGTTGCAGTCTTTCCAATGTCAGACACAAAGGAGCAAAGTGCAGCTGATTATGTATTTTATTGTGCTCACTTCAAACTCCTTGATTAAGGCACCCATGTCTTCTCCCAGGTAGTCAGTTAGACATCTGATTACTACTGCTCTAGTTTTCTCAATGGAAATTCCACTCTATTAAGGAGAAAATTTTATTAAACAGCAGACAAGATACAGTAGTTACTCTATTCAGTGCGCATTTTAGCCCTTGTACTTTAAATATAACAGATTTGACTACTGAAAAAATTAAACAAATTTTAGTGAAGCAGTTGGTAAATCATTACAATTTCTGTGAACATTCATTTTATCAGTCATCCTTCATCTGGGAGTGGTCACTGCAACCTTGAAGTCATATTTGCCATGTGATATATTTTTTCAGAAACACTGGTGGAAAAAAAAAATAAGAGTAATGACAACATAGGTGGGGGAAATGTATTGCAATAGAGGAGTAAACTAGATTACCTGCTGTAAAATATTTATCTCAGCATGATGCCTCTCTCCAGCAGCGCCTTTCTACCGCTATGGCAAGCAGTTTTGGGGTGTAGTCGTCCAACTTGAACATGAATTTGGCCTCAAGATTTACAGTGGTAATTTGCTGGAACTCAGCGTTGATCTGGAATTTTTTTTTTAAATAAAATAAAATAAACAAGGCCCAATTTACAGACT
>NW_027466423.1:0-19934 GCF_046127955.1 Nelusetta ayraudi | reverse complement strand
GACTGGCGGGAGGGGGAGAGCACGGAAATGACTCATCCAGCTGAGAGTGCATTAACCTGAAGAGGACGAGCTGAGTGATAGTTCACGGAAAAATCAAGTGGTGGGTCAAAATGTTTGCAGAAATGAAAATTATCTTCAAAAAAAAAAGAAAGGGAGGTCTGCCGAGTGGCTGATGGAGAGGCAGAATGCCAGCGCTCATTACTCGCTCCCGTTGTGGAGGATATCCACCAGAAAGGCACAGTTTTCTTCTTTTTTTTTTTTTTTACATCCACCTTATTCACGAAATTTCATCACAACATCTCAAAATAAAAATCTCCTTCCTGTCGTATTTTTTTCTCTTCTTGTGGCCCTAATCCTCTTTCGTAAAAAACACGTTACTGCCGTGAATGCTGTGTGCTTAGCGTGCTTTACCTTTAAGTGTGAAGCTGGATGTGGATTAACAGAGGAAATGTCAACTGTGGGCGAACTGTCCCTTTAAGAACTCCTTCCTCTTTTATTTTGTTGCCATGACCTCCAAAAACAGTTAGCTTATTTTTTTTCCAGAGCCGTGGCAAACACATCACGAGGGAACTTTTGTTGCCGAATTGTACGTTTCACCACGCAGTGCTTTATTATTTAGTTGATTTATTTTTGCTGTCGTCGTCCTGTTCTTCGCCGTCCAGCCAAACTGATCCGTGACACAGGAGGAGACAAGAGTCTCGCTCTGCCGCTAACATTCTCATAAACAAGCCCCCGCTTGTGTTGTATAACAGGCAAATAGATAGGAAACGCATCATCATCATCCTCTTCATCGCCATCTTATACAGTCGCTTCCCTGTCACAAAGCAGGCTGCTTACGTAAAGCGCCAGAGTCGGCTTTTTGCGGGAACACCTGTTCCGGAAACACGGGATTTGGATTGCGTTTTAATCTTGATCTGTTTTTACAAGGCTGTGTCTGCAGACAGACAGACGCCACGGAGACAAACACGCCGCTGAGTGTGTGCGCCGAAGCCGGTGGTGGCGGCGGCGGCGGAGGCATAATAAAACATTTACACACCCATCAGTGCAAAGGCTTGACGTGCCTTATCTGAGCGCTGCTTCCGTTGCTGCTTCAGCTCCGTTTTTCTTTTCTTTTCTTTTTTCTCTAAACGCCGCGTTCACAAGTTTCACCCGCGCGCCTTTTGAAACACATTTGGCAATTTCTGTCACCTGCTTTTTAAGGATGGAGTCATGTGATTGTTTTTTTTGTTTTTTTTATTAATAATAATAAAAATTAAAAAAAAAGGTAAACAAACTTTTACTCTTAATATTTTTTCTTACCTGTTTTGGGATCCACGTCTGTTTGTAGGTGAGGTGGGGGGTTCCCCGGTGTGAAGTGCTCATTGCTGTAGGTGATCAGAGGCGTGAGAGGGTGCACATGGTGAGGGTGCTGTACCACTGGAACCTTATTAGACTGAGAGGAAGAGAGGAACAGACAGAGGAGAGAGAGAGAGAAAAACAACAATATTAATATTGGGTCTTGGGGATTTTTTGGGCTCCCGCTCTGGAGGCTCTGGGCAGAGAGGAGCTATTGAATTCTGGGTACTCTGGAGGTGCCAAACCTCGGAGCCACAGCGAAAACAGTGTGGTTTTGTAATTAAAACCACTTCTGCGGTGTCACCCTGGAATTCACTAACACAATATAAGTGGCTTTGGGGGTTGCCAGTTCACATTTGGGCCTGATGTGTGATGAGGCCCCCCTCTTAACCACACTTGCAGCCCAGTAATCGATCATGTGTAAACCGCGAAAATCAAGGCAGCCCGTGTAAATCCACACTCATTAGCAGCGGCAGTCGGAGAGCGAGGCGCTCTCCCCCATCTCCTGCACCCCCCCGGGGGTCCCCGTCCGTGCCGGGTTTTTGGCTCGCATTGTAATGGAAGCGTTAGCGCCCGAGAGGAGGCGGGGCTGCAAATCCATTTCTGCATTTTTTTTGCCAAATTAGTTTTAGCTACGTAATCTTCTCTCAGTGCGTCAAAGTGGTGCAGGAACCCGTCTTTTTTTTTTTTTTTTTTTAGCGTGTGTGTGTGTGTGTGTGTGTGTGTGTGTGTGTGTGTGTGCATGTCTGTGTGTTTTCAATTACCCAAAGATTACAGTGGAGTTTGGGGAGTGGGTGAGGGGTGCTGCTGCCGAGGGCCCCAATGTGAAGCAGAGCTCAGCCTCTCTCATAAGGCGCGCACACACACACACACACACACACACACACACACACACACGGTTCCCCCCATCCATGAGATAACCAGATTAGAGCCCTGCTGTAGATTAGACTGCAGGGGGAGGAGGAGGAGGAGGCCGCTCTCACTCTCGCCTCTTTAGCCACACATCCTTATCCTGCCCTCAGCAGTGCAAGAGGCAGCACTAATCAGGCTTATCATAACATGGACGATATATTGGCACTGTGTGTGTGTGTGTGTGTGTGTGTGTGTGTGTGTGTGTACATGCTTTCGTCTCATTAGTGTCTCTTTAATGGTCACAAGCAGAAAAACAAACACACTGTGAGGAAGGTCTTTGGTGATGTTTGGTGGCGACACCGGGATACTAAGATCTGTCCTGGCTCAACAATGAGCTTTAGAGGAAAGTCCACCCACAATGAAGTTTCACCCATTTTCTGATCCAGACAGCCGCTGCCCGGGGTTTCACAGAGGGGGAGAGATGTCGACCACTAGAAGGCGTTAACGCATCCACGTCGGCCTAAACTGAACGCTTCAGAAGGTTAGGGTGGCACCGAGCTACGCAGACGTGCTCCTGCCCTTTGGCAACTTGGCCACAGCAGGTATCCGTCGGGTGGAAGTCAGGGCCTTGAAAGTTTAAAGTAAAAAGTGAAAAGTTGAGCGAGCTGCCCTTGAAATACATTAAAATCATCCATATGTACGACCAAGGTACAAACCTGGGCCATCTAGAGAGCCCTCGGTTCTGCAGTGGCAGAGTTAAAAAAAAAAAAAAGAAAAAGGAGAAGGCGGGTTGGAGTTGGGGGGTGGGGGGGGGATTCCCCATTGCCGTGGTCCCAATGAAAGATTAATGAACCCCAGCAGAACTCCAGGGAGGCAGAGGGACTCTTGGGACTCATTCACAGCCCTGAGCTGAAAAGGCTATAGAGCAGAGAAGAAGAGAAGGGGCTGGCTCTGTGTGTGTGTGTGTGTGTGTGTGTGTGTGTGTGTGTATGTCGGCAGGGAGGCGGTAGGTGGATTCATGGGATTCATTAAAAAGCAGCGTAAACCTCCCCGTCGTCAACCAGCGCAGCTCCACATCTCCAGAGCTGCTGCTGCACATCCAGCAGAGGAACCAGAACAAAGTTGGAGGGAAACAACAACAACAACAACAGCAGCAGCAGCAGCAGCAGCAGCAGCAGCAGCAAGGATGACGAGGACGGAAGACGGGACGGCCCGGGACCACATCACTCTCCCCCCTCCCCCCGGCTCCTCCCCCCTTTTGCCCCCTTGTCTAAATGATGTGAAAGAATGTCGCTGATTCTTCAGTCCTCCTGTGAGGAGGAGAGGAGGAAAAAAAGGCCATTTAAATGAGTTCCTTTGTCCAGGAACCCCGGGGCCACTGAGGGGCCAGTTGGGAACACCCATCCACTGGGTCCACATTTTGACAGCGGGTGTTGGAGAGGGTGTGTGTGTGTGTGTGTGTGTGTGTGTGTGTGTGTGTGTGTGTGGGGGGGGGGGGGGGGGGGGGGGGTTGACAGGAATAGAGGGGAAGGGGGCCAGAGGCCAGTGGGTTTGAATGGCAGTCAGACGCTGTTGAGTCGTCTTTACCCATAAACCCCGGCGGCGGCGGCGGCAGCAAAGGGGGCAACGTGATGAGCTGCTGTTCAGTCTTTTTTTTTTTTTTTTGGGGGGGGGGGGGACAAGTAAGAAGTTGATCCCATATTTGGAAGGTTCAGAGTAGCAATTAAGACAAAACCGACTTTTAAGAAGAAGAAGAAGAAGAAGAAGATGATAACACAAGACAGCGACCCACAGCCTTCAGTCAAATAAGAGCCCAGTGTGTTGTTTCCTGCCTGTTTACGTCGGCATCACCGACCAATCACAGCCTACCGCTGACTTATAGCTGGTGGTTGCTGAAGGAAGGCGAGGGTTCCCCCTGCCTGAGCTGAGCTGGGCTGGGCTGGGCTGGGCTGGGCTGGGCTGACAGTGAGACGATACAACACCAGGACTCTGGGCGACTTGAGAGGCTTAATGCTGCACAAAAAGCCATCGGGGAAAAGAAAGAATATTTCCTGGCCAGGCTTCCCCGCTGACCTGCATCCCTCCCTCCCTCCCTCCATCCGTCATCACTACCGACAAATATGGAAGATTTTCAATTTTCAAGCAATGCATGAAAGAGACTATATATATATATATATATATATATATATATATATATATACATATATATATATATATATATATGTATATGTTACAGAGAAAGATGTTTGCATTCAAAAGACCCTGCAGCAAAAAAAGAGAGAATCTCAGAGCAGAACTCTTGTGCCACACATCAATGAGCGGCGCACCGACTCTTCCCTCATCCAGGACACACACGGCGCCGACTCGCTGTGGAAGGCCGGCGCTGTGAAGAGCTGCAGCTACTTCAAGACGGCAGACACACAAACACAAACGACCACAGCCACCGCCAGCGGTCATTGTGGCTAATGTTGTCTCGGCTTGATTTATTCCGCTCCATTGTCCAATTCTATAAATATATACAGTATTTATATGCATACATTTTTTTTCTCACTTCCAGCTGTGAGGCCTGCACACTCAAAGGAAAATGAGTATATACACTTTCAAATTCTGTGTATTTTTTTTTAAGTGGCCTCCAATTTAGACACACATACACACAAAACCAAGTTAATTAATAAAGGAGCTGCGGCGCTCTTTGCTGAAATGTCTGCGTACGGCTGTGGGAAGTGGGACGGTTAAACTAGAGGAGGGGAGGGACGTTTGCATGGGGGAAGAAGAGAGGGGAAGAGATGAGACAGCAACAAGAGGACAGAGGGAGGGGAGGGAGGAGGCAATGGGCAGGCGAGGGAGGAGGTGAGGGAGGCGAGGGGGCCGGACAGGAAAAAGCTGTTGGCCCTGCATTTCCGGCCGGTGGCACCTGACAGGGGCCAATTGAAGGCCTAAATGTAAAGGTGGTGACCTGGCAGGGCCCAGCGGGGGGCGTCGGGGGGGTCTCCCACCCTCACTTTGTGTCATGATATGATGAGTTGTCACAACAGCTTGCGGGGCCACTAATGAGCTGCAGCGAGGCTGCGACCGGGTGGAGGTGGGGTGAGGGGTTGATGGATGGAGGTCCGCTCAGGCCCCCCAAATTCCAGAGCAAACAGAAAGGAAGGGAAGAAAAAAAAAAGGCTGAGAGAAAGAGCCCCCCTTCCCCCCCGGGGGGGGGGGGGCTCTCGCCGAGCGTGCAAGTGGCCCACAGGGGGCGATCTGCTGGGAAGGTCACCAGGACGCTGACACGCTTCAGCCACACACACGTCAACTCCGGGCATCGACTGATTGGATTGAGGGAGGCACGCGGCGCCCCCTCCTGGCTGCACACCCTCCGCGCTCACACACCCCGTTCAAAACTTCATCTGTTCACTCTGCTGCCGCGACGAGTCGGCAGCTTGATCGCGACACCGGAGCAAAAACACGAAGTGGGTCAGAGCCGCCGCTCCGGTTGCTCGTCGCCATTTACAAGTTTTCCCTTCTTTTTTTTCACCGCCTCTTATCTTTGATAGTCGGCACATCAAATGGAATGATGGAGGAGGACGAGTTCCGGTTCTCACCTCCTCCCACCCCTCACTCAAAACGTTCAAAACCCGGCGTGCAAAACGCAAAACAGCAGGAAGGAGGTAAGTGGGTGTTTTGGTGGAAGCGGGAAGACAAATCTCCTCTTAAGACGCACGTGACTTTCTCTCGTGTAAACAGCCGCTGGAGCTTCTGGCGGCACCTGAGGCCGAGCGAGGGCCTCGCCTGAGGAGGTGAAGCCAAGAGTCAGACACACTGGAGGTGCTTTTGAAATGCAATCAGCCCCCTCAGAATTCCGGCTGAAAGACGAGCAATTAGGAGCCTGAATGGGACGCCGGTGTCGACGGGAAAAAGGGGAGAAAAAAAAAGTGGAGGGGGGGGGGAGAGAGGAGAGGAGTCGGGGGGGCTCAGGAGTTAAAGTGTGAGCTTGTTGAAATCTTAGTTTTTCTTTTAGGCGTCACGGGGTGAGGACGTGAGGCGTCTCACCGACGTTCTGTTGAGCCAATAAGGCTCGTCTGGAGGTGACGGGAAAGAAAACAAAACAAAACATTGTTTATTATTATCTTTTTTTTTTATCAAATCAATCTGCATGTATGTGTGCGTAAATTGGCACTGGCATGGACTCGGCGTGACGGAAATGCAGGAATTAAAAGGGGAAACGACCACCACTCTCTCTCTCTGTCTGTCTCCACACCAACAACCCTCCTCCCAAACCTGCCACACACACACACACACACACACACACACCCCACCATCCCCCCTCGCACTTCCACAGCAGCAGCAACCTGTCAGAGTGGAAGCAGGAAGCAGGAAGCAGGAAGCTGCTGCCTTGCTCAGCCAGCCGCTCAGCTGGAGGTGGCAGCATCTCCCCCTTCACCCCCACACTGCCCACCGGGGCTCCACCCCCTGCGGCCTGGGCCGGCTGGAGCTTAAGTGCACCGGGTCATGACTCCGCCCCCTCTGCTTCACGTCTCCTCCTCCTTTGTCTGTTTGTCTGCCTCGTCGGCTTCTCCGGCCGCTGTTTTTGCGAGCGCATCGCCAAAGTTTTCTCTTATTTTCCGTTTTTAAATTTTTTCGCCGTCTCTGTGCACCTGCTGCTGCTGCAGCTGACTGACCCACCGCACTTTGACTTCAGATGGTCTCTGACTCCGGCCGTGTCGACACCAGGTTGCTGGTTCGAGGCCTGGTTTCGGTTACACACACACACACACGCACACACACACACACACACACACACACACACACACACACACACACACACACACACACACACACACACACACACACACACACACACCCCTGTGGTCTCCTCGTCTTCCTCCTCAGCCAAAGTTTTGATGCCGGGGACAAGAAGAACAAACAAAAGAAAAAAACGTGAGGAGGCCGAGAGTTGAGGAGAAATTTTCAGGATGGCAGTCGTCTCCCTACAAGCAATACTCAATAATGAAAAAAAAAAAAAAAAACATAACTAGATATATACATGCATGTATACATACATATACATATATATATACACATATATACACATATATATATACATATACACACACATATATATATATATATATATATGTATATATATATATATATACATATATATATATATATATATATATATATATATGCATATATATATATACACATGCATATATATATGTACACTCACATGCACACACAAAAATCCAGTATTACCACCAAATCCCTGCTGCACGATCGGTCTGTGTATATGCTGCTAGTGTGTGTGTGTGCGTGCGTGTGTGTGTGTGTGTGGGCTCTGCTGTGCCTCCAGGATGCCCAGAGACGAACTGGCAGCTTGAAAAGCAGCTTTGGCTACAAGGTGAAAAGCGAGGCGAGAGAATGGAGACAAAGAGGAGCAGGAGCAGGAGAGCGAGGGAGCGATGGAGAAAGGGAAGGAGAGGAACAAGACACAACAGCGGCAGCAGCAGCAGCAACAACAACAGCAAACACAACAACAGCGAGCACGCACACACGCACGCACGCACACACACACACACACACACACACACATGCACAAAGGGAGGGCAGGCGCAGCAAAGTGCGGCCAACAGTCACTTTATCCTTGTGATGCCGCTGACAGTCGGCTTGTCTCACACACACACACACACACACACGCACACACACACACACACAGAGCTCTGGAGGTGTTTGGGACACACACCTTTCGCCACACTTCTTTTTCCTCTAAACAATACCTGAGTAGAAAACAAACCCGCCCCCGCCCCCCCCTCCTCCCCCACCAACCTCGACTCCATTCAAGGTTCATGTGAACAAGGCCTGAACCCCCCCCCGTGCCTCCCTCCCCTCACCCTCACCCTCCCCCGCCTCGTCTCTTCTCCCCATTCTCCTTTCTTTCTTTCTTTCTTTCTTTCTTTCCGCCTGCAACTATTTCACCTTCACACGGCCGACCGTTCCGAGCGGCAAAGTCAAACGAAAAGCAGCACGCTGCCGCTGCCGCCGTCGCAGCCGCTTCTCTCAACAGGCAAATTCCAGAGGTGGCTCGGCTCGCTGTGCAAAACCGTGCACGTTGCAGGGAAGTGTGGAGGGGAGAGAGGAGGAGGGTGGTGGGAGTGTGGGGGGGCTGCAACAATATTGTATCGGCCGCAACAATGAAACTAATTGTCACCGTGCTTTTTTTTTAATTGATCTAAGAGAAGATCAATTAGAGCAGATGATTAAACACACATATATATTTTTTGCATTTGTTGACATATTACAAAGAATAATAATAATAATGATTATTATTATTATTACAATTATCATTATTGTTATTTAAATGGCTGAAGGAAGAGGATTTTCCCCCAGGTGAATAATGTAGCAAAGGTGAAACATTTTTACAATCAGAACTAAAAGTGAAACCAGAGGCGGGAGAAACACAGAAAAAAAAAAATAACCCTAATTGGCCGACTGTTAAAACCACCTCAGGTTACATGAATATTTACTGCTAATATTAAAATTACCAAAAAAAAGAAGAAGAGAGAAATTAAATTTTTCATAACAGAATAAACTGTCTCTAAATGCGAGGATCATTTCTACGATTACGCTCCGCGAAATAACGAGACTTGTCAGCCTTTAATTTGCTTTCATGACCTCTGGAAAAAAAAAGAGCCCCACTAACGACCACGACAGATTAAATATTTATGGACTTTCTTTTTTCTTTTTTTTTACCCCCCGCTGCCCATCTTTGCACGGCCACACTTCATAAATATATACAATATATTCAATACAGTCCGATAATAATAATAATATTAATAATAATAATAATAAGCAAATGGAAAGGAGAGGAATAATCTCATTTGCAGGGGGATTAAAATAAAATAGAATGGGTAAAAGAATAAAAAAGGTATTAAAACAAAAATGAGCTCATGAAAGAATCATTCATTTTTCAAAGCTGTATGAAGGTATTTGAAAAGTTGGCAACAGAATCAAATGAGACTTTTCTTTCCTAAAACGGTTGCTCCTTTTTTCTGTCCTTTATTCCCTTTTTTCTGTCTTTTTTTCATTAAAAAAAAAAAAAAAAAAAAGAAACTTTCCTCTGGTGGTGGCGGGACGCTGCCCTTCCCCTCCGGCCTGCAGCAGGCAGTCCCGAGGCCCTCGGCGGCAAAACAAAGCCCTGGGAATGTCCTTTACACAGCTGGGACAATAGCGCCGGGGCTCCAGCCTGACAAGTAAAAGAGCCCCGACAAGGCGCCGGCTAATTGGCTTCCCTCCCTCCATTCAGCCGGCCCGCCACACTCCTGCCATCCCTCCTTTTGTCCCACGTGCGCTCTCTTAAGTAAACTGCCAGCTCGCCGGCCAGTGATGGACAGCTCCCAATCACCCCAATCACCCAGCGGCCACAATGGCATCAATGCAACAACACGAGAGCGCAGTGGGGGGGAGGGGGGTGGCGGTGGAGGGAGAGGGAGAGGGAGAGAGAGAGAGAGAGAGAGAGAGAGAGAGAGAGAGAGAGGGGAAAAAAAAAGAAATGGAGCGGAGCTCTCCAACTGTGAGAGTGACTCGCACGAGACTCAAAAGTGAAGGGGGTAGGGGGGGGAAATATGAATGGAAGGATAAAAACTTTCACAACACGAGCAAACACAACATCCCGTGACCTTCCAGCCCTCTGCCGGCCGCTCGGGCAGCCATTAGTCTGAATAATGCAAGAAAAAGGCAAAGAGGAAAAAAAAGAAAGTTGAACTTCAAAGTCAGATTTTCATTTTTTATACATATTGTTTTTACCTCCTTCAGCACTAAAATAATTATTAGGCCAGTTTTGAACAAAAAATAAGGCATTTGATTTGAAAATCAGTAAACAGGTGTTCTAGAAAAATAAGTTTAACTGTCAAAATAAAATCTGGGTTTCTAAAAAAAAATAAAAATAAAAATCAACTGCGATTTAAAGGCAATAAGGCAGATAAAACACGCCATGGAAATCACTTCAATCACAACACGCAAAAACAAAGAGCAGTTCAATTTGCCTCTCCACGCACGAGAAACAACAATGCCACTTACAAGTGAGATTAAATATAATTGTGAGTTAATACGGACGACAGAAAACAAAAACACACCAAAAAAGCAACGAGCCATCACATCCAGCGTGAAGTCCCGGCGCAGCGCAGCCGCTGTCAGCCTGTCAGGACAAAGCAATCAAACGGCGCCTTTCATTATCCAAATTGTCAATCTGTCACTTAGCAACATAAGTGTTATAAATGGCCAAACGGAGCCCCGCGAAGAGAGGAAAAATAGCCGCGGCTAAACCCCGGCGAGGCGGGAGACGCGCGTCCAAATGAGGCGGCGGCGAGCGGCGGCGGCGGCCGCAATTAAAAGGTAGAAAAGTCTTACCATTTAAAAGAGCTGTATTAGTGATGCTGCTCGGCTCCTGGTTGAAACAAGCATGCTGGCACTCGTGGCAGCGCTCAGACTCCAAGCAGACTCCCACCACCATGTCAGCCACTAATCCACTGGGGGGCAGCACCTCGTCGACGGCAGCCCCCCTCGCTCGTGCCCGATGGCTTCAGCCGATAAGAGGAGAGTTTTGGCCGGAGGAGCACCGGGTTCGGCCGGGACTCGGCCCGACTCTGGGGGTCCTGGAGCGGGTCGGCGGCGGCGAGCGGCGGGCGGCAGTGGCGGGCGGCAGCTTCCCTCTCTCTGGGCGCCGCTCACTGCATTCAAACAGGAGGCAGCGGCGGTGCTCTCCTCCACATCTGACCGGGACTCCCTCTTTCTCCCATCTTCATATAACCCCCCCGTCACAACCAGCTCCTTTTGTGTCCATCTCTTTCTTTCTTTTGATAAGTTGAAAGAACAACAACAAAAAAAAGAGGAGAAGAAGAAGAAGGGAAAACAGAAGGGAGGCTTTCACCGCGCCGCTCGCCGCGCATAAAGGTCGCTGGAGTGGCGTCTATAGGAGTTGCCCTAACTTGGCTAAACTCAAGCAGCGGGGTGTCTCTCGTCATGTCATTAATCCCCCCAAAACTAGCCACCGCTCCTTTCACCGCCAGTCACACCACATTAAACGCAAAATCACAAACACAAACGGCCGGGACCAGGGAGAGTGTGGCGGGGGAGAGAGTGGGAGCCAGGAAAAGGGGAGAGAAAAAGGCAACTGGGGGGAGGGAAAGACGGCGTTCCGATCGGGGGCAGAGGGACCGTCGACCCGGCCGTCCTGCCCGGCGACGGCCGCGCTGCTCTTTTTTGGTTTTGGTTTTTTTTATCATGCAAGAAATCATCACAATCATGATAAAACACCTGCCTGACAAAAGACATTTAACGGCAAAAAATCAACCCCGGATTGCAGTGCTGATGATTTTAGAATTTTTTTTTTTTTTTTTAAAAACAAGCAGCAAAACTCTCCTCTGCCTGGAGCCTCTGAAGCCCCCCGGACCTCCCGAGTCAAACCCGCGCTAGCCGCACACAAAACAACAACCAGAAGGAAAAAAGAAACAACAACAAAAATACCAATAAATGGATCCGAGCCCTACGTGGCAGCGGCGGCAGCAGAGCTCTGGCACCGGAGAAAAAAATTCACGCCGGCCGACTGGTGGCTCGGAGGGAGGAAGCCCACTCTTAAAGCCGCGATCGGAGCATCCAGCAACACCACCGCTGTGAGGCTTTCAACCGCAGCGAGGAAAAAAGAGCACTATTGATCTTCAAATGGCAATAATTGAAAAGATCAAAACGATTAAAACGGAGGTAAAAAAAAAAAAATATGGAGAAATGCGCTGACTTACCATGTTGTGCTCCTCTTTTTTGTCCAAGGTTTGGTTTTTTTTGTTTAAGTGAAAAAAAAGAAAAGAAAAAGAAAAAAAATGAGTGGCGCTCAAAGCCGCAGCATCGGAGGTGTCAAATATTTGCAGCCGCCTCTTGATCGTATTACTTCCACAGTCCTGGTTTCCAATGCGTCTGAACTTTTTCCCTTTTCTCTTTTATTTTGTTTGTGCTACCTTGCCTTTTTCTCCCCCTGCTTAAGACTTTAAAAGCCTCCAGCGCAGCAAAGCAGCACAAATTATCTTGCCACCTTGCTCAGCTCTGATGCTTTGGCCGCTAACTTTGGAAGGCCCTTTACTACTGCATCAAAATTAGCATTGTCAAAGCAGTTAATGAATATTAATATTGTATTTGTCATTGGAGCTGGCCCATTGCTGAACTCCAAGTCATCCATCAGGGACAAGATTAAGCACACAATTATTTCTGACTGACAGGGACCAAATCTGGAGGATTTTTTTTTTTTCCTCCCCTCCAACAATTTAAAGAAAAAGACACAGCATCATCTTAAGGTACCTCCCACGAGACGAGGCCAGATTAATACACTTTTAATGAAGCCAGATTTGGTGGCGGAGAACGGCGAGAGCCTTGTACAAAAAGAGGAGCGGGATATAAAAAAAAATGATTTAAAGAAAGAGAGAAAATTTACCATTTTATTAAAGATTTAAAATCCCAAATTACGACTGGCAGATTTCAGTTCAATCCAAGAACCGCTGTTTTTTTTCTTTTGATGAATGAATCTATTCTCCTTCATTTCCTTTTATTCCAATTCTTTTTTTTTTTTTTTTTTACAAGATCTTAATTTGATATATTTAATTTCTAACCTTCTGAGAAGAACTCTAAAAATTAAGATGAAATAAAAAAAAATGCTGCACCGAGAACAAAGATGCCATGATATTTAAGATGAAACGTCGGTCTAATAAAAAAAAGAAAGAAAGAAAAAAGAAGAAGGAGAAGAAGAAGAAGGAGAAGCCCCCGGACCTCCGGCGCTCTCGGCAGAGCCCAGCGGAGCTGTGAGGACCACACAGGCTGCCTCCTCCATCAGAGCAGCCGCTGCATCCCGGAGCTCCGCACCGCAATTGGCTGCACTGAGCCGCAGCGCAACGCGCCACAAACACACCGCAGCAAAGAGCCTCACCAGCAACGCCTCCATCAAACACGGCTCAACGCACAATTTGCCCAAACCTCCAGCAAACATTTTCATTTTTTTTTTAATATTATTATTTAATATCAATATACATTTTTTCAGTTAATTCTGTTTAAAAAAAAAGATGCAAGATTTTTACCATGCCAAACATTTCTGTGTAACTAAATAAATGTATGAATGGAGAAGATGAAATGCCTTCTTCTTCTCTCATCCAACCTTTTCTGGTTATGCACATTTTATCCTTTCCTTAGGAAGCCCAGACTTCCTTATTCATTTGCCGGCATAATTTAACAGAACGAGTCATTCAAGTGAAGCATTTTTCACCTTTTTCTCCACAATTTATCAGATTTCTCCGTCCCTTTTATAAAACGATTTCTTGAATGCCCAAACGCCAAAAAAAAAAGAGAAGAAATCATATTTAGGTCAGATTTACCAGCGTTTTCTTCTCGAGACGTCTCGAGGAGTGAAATAAAACAACAGCAGGTTGCGGGTCGCGGGGAAAAAGAAAACACGGGGCAGATGTGGGGCAGCAGCAGAAGCGCCGGCGGCCGGCCGGCCGGCCGGACGAGAGCACCGGGGTCACGCTGCGCCCTGCCGACCACCCTGCCGGCTCCCTAATACCATTAGCAACCCTTAGATGAACATTCTAAATTGGGCTTTTGTTCTGCCGGTGCCGATCCGGGCCTCGCCGGTGCCGCCGAACCCGGCACAGATGGCGCTAAGTTTTTGTGAAGAATGAACGGCGGCGGCGATAAAGAAAAGCGCTCCGCCCTCCCGACGGCGACCCACCGCTCCGGGATTTTCTTTATTTTATTGTCTGCATTTAAATTCATATTTTAAAAAGCTTAAAATGTCTCCGGCTATAAACTAATTTCACAAAAGAGGTGCCCTCATTTGCACGGCTGCAAATCCAATCTGATTTCAATTGAAATGTAGAAATTTGTATTTTAATTTTAATTTATTTTTAATGGGTTCTCAACTGTTTATTTGATTTGATTTAATTCGACAGAAAACAGAAATATCATACAATTATAAAGCACAGGTAGATTTTCCCCCCCAAAATTATAAGATCATTATAAGAATTTTCTCTCACTCAGGAAAATTTTTGGACAACTAATATAATTCTGTTGCAAATTTTGGAAAATTAGGAAGAAAGTGGAGTGAAAATTAAAGGGCAGCTCTGTATTGTGAAGGGTTTTTTAAATATTCAAACAACCTCAACGGGATGCCGTAAAATACACTTTAATTAATCAGATGATGCTTTAATTGTTGGGATGCCGATTGTGTTTGCACACTGAAAAAGAGAGAGAGAGGGAGGGAGAGAGAGGGGAAAAAAAACTGGGAGCGAACGCAGAATCCCGTCGCGTCTTAATTTGAGCCGAGAGCCTCGAACGGGTCCAGCGGAGGTGAGGAGGGGAGACGGGGGAGACGGGGGAGACGGCAGCTCCGAGGCCCAGCGTGATCAAATCAGTGCCGCTATCAAATTAACTCCCCGACTTTGAAACTTATTGATCTGCTATTAAGACAGCAGTGAACTTGATGAGGTGAGTGCTGTAGGTGACTCGGCCACTTCAAAGTCGGTTCGCGGCAGCCGCGTAAAAAAAAAAAAAAAGAAGAAAAAAAAAAGGCCACTTTGATCCGTCGCGCCGCTCCCCGGATCTGGAGAGGGACGCTTCACAACCAGCACCCCCAATCTTCCCCGGCTCCCCGAGGCCCGGCTCCCGAGGCCCGGCTCCCCTGGCCCGGCCCTGCACGCCACCCAGAGCCCAGTCACGCACCACGGCGGCCTCACTCCTGCTTTTCAGGGAGCAAAACGCATTCGAGATTCGCTCCGGAAAAAAGCGACGACGACAACGACAACAGAACCCAGCACGCCGACACACAAAAGGGGTAAAAAAAAAAAAAAAAAAAGAGGCTGCAATGTGTTGTTGTTGCAAACAGCTCCGATGCAAAAACGTATTCTGGCATTTAAATCCGCCGCTGATAAGACGGAGGATCCTTCATGCCAAATACGCCATGTAATAAGGTCGGCGATGAGAGAGACAATGCATGCTGGGAGATAGCGCTGCTATTGTGTGTCTGTGTGAGTGTGTGTGTGTGTGCGTGTGGACTACACCCCCCTCCACGCCCCCTCCCTCCACCCCCTCTTTGCTTAAGGCAACTCTTCCCTCTACATTAAATGCTATGCGCTGCCAATCACACCTGCCTGCCTGCCTTTCTCTCGCTCTCCCTCCCTCTCTCCTTTTTTTTTCACTTTGTGCCACTGGGTGGAGGTAGTAGTTAATGTTTCCCACATGCGCCACCACCGCATCATCCCCTTCAACAGAGAGGAGCAGACACAAAACACAGGCAGGGCCACGGAAACACGTCCCTCCGCCAGTTAAAGCCATTATCGGACAAACCGGAGGGGAAGATTAAAAAAAAAAGACAAGAGGAAGAAAGAAAAGGGAAAAGGAAAAGAAGCGGGGAGGGGAGGGGAAGAGAAAACAAAACAAACTCCATCATTTCCGCTTCAGTTTTTGCGGGGAGGGGACGAGGCAGCGAGGGAGGAAGCTGGGCTCCGTCCTCCGCTGAGCCGCTAACTTAGCGGGACGGAGCAAAATAAATATTAACGGCCAAATTAATCATCAGCAGGGACGGTGTTTGCACTCAGGCTCCAGCGCTCGCAGCCGGGTGTGTGTGTGTGTGTGTGTGTGTTGACTTGGAGTGCCAGGGCTAAGCTGCATCTGTTTAATTAAGAGGGGTAAAGCAGATGACAAATGCGAGACAGTTCAACATTTAATGCCGTGCTTATCTTCCCCCTCTCCCCCCCCCTCCCTCCATTTATTTATTTAGCGGGGAGCAGCGGGTGTGTGTGTGTGTGTGTGTGTGGGGGGGGGGGGGGGGGGGGTGGAGTGTGGGTGGCATTTAGGAGTGATGCACGGCGGCGGAATCGGAACGCCATGCGGCCCCGTGACAAGTCAGCGGCGGCGGCGCTGCTGCGTTCAGCCCATTTCCTGACAATTGTTTTGACATTTTGCAACATAATTCTGTTTGATGACAAAGAGAGGGATTACGGCACAAATCAAATAAAGGCAAACACACCTTCTGATGCACAGCTGCGGAAAAAGAAAAAGGCAAAAAAAAAAAACGCAACCGAGCAAATAAAAAAGGAACAGAGCTTCAACGTAAATGACACAGTGTCACTCAATTATGAATCGCTTCTTTTTTATTTTGTTTTATTTATTTAATTTATTCTGTCCCTTTTTTTTTTTTTTTTTAAGCAACCTTCCCTCCAAAATCGTCAAAATAAAGCGCGCAATTAAAAACGCGGCGGCATCAAAGGGCGCCGCTCTGCCTCGTCCCACCTGACAGCACTTTATTAAATATTCCACCACCACCTCCTCCTCCTCCTCCTCCTCCTCCTCCTCCAGAATGATCTTCATTGTATATCTGGTGCCGATGCACAACACTGCCTAGAGTCAATGTCAAATCCCAACTCCAACAGTCCCGCGAAAAAAAGAAAAAGAGAAAAGGAGCGGTGTGTGTGTGTGTGTGTGTGTGTGTGTGTGTGTGTGTGTGTGTGTGTGTGTGTGTGGGGGGGGGGGTAGAGAACGAACGGCGCCCGCGGCGCACAAATCCCTTTAGTCAACCCGCTCGCGATATATCAGCCAAAGTTATCGCTTCCAATGTGACAATGTTAAAATGGAAAACAAGGAGAGGAAGAAAAAAATACATTTTTACACACACACACACACACACACACACACACACACACACACACACACACACGAGCACCAACGCATAAATAGAGAGGGAGGGGAAAAGGGGGGAGAGAAACGGGTGGCAGGAGTCGAGGAGCAAAGAAGCAAAAAAAGCAAAAAAAAAAGAGGGAGAAAAAGGGGGAAGAGGAGGAGAAGGAGGAGGAGGCAGCGGTGGAGGAGGGAAGAAAAAAAAAAAGAGCCCCGTGCCACGAGCATATATAAGAGAAACCTTCACCAATTAGTGTGGAGAAACGGGAGAGGGAGCGGCGGTGGTGGCGGCGGCGGCTCTTTGAGAGGCGAGGCCTGGCGGCGGAGCTGTCATGTCGGCTGGATTGATCAACAGGCCCCACATTTCTAATGGCATGTTGTCATGAAGCTGCAGCCACGGGGAGCCACCTGCCTCGGTCCTCGCACCGCTGCCTGCACCGTGCACGTCTGTGTGTGTGTGTGTGTGTGTGTGTGTGTGTGTGTGTGAGAGAGAGAGAGAGAGAGAGAGAGAGAGAGAGAGAGAGAGAGAGAGAGAGAGAGAGAGAGAGAGAGAGAGAGAGAGAGAGAGAGAGAGAGAGGCACTGCAGCAGCCATGCTATCCTCCGTCGCCTGTACGTCTTTTTCTTTGCTAATAATTTAAAACCCAGGCCCGGGATTCTCCTCCCACTCTCTGGCAGCCAACACCTTCCCTGGCGCCTCCAGGTGGGGGAAAAAATAAAAAAAAAGAAAACGGCCGGAGGAGGCCGGAGGATTCAAAACTGCAGCAGGAGAAAATGAAAATATGGAAGGCGGGGGGCAAAAAACAATAAACAAAACAAATAAAAATCGTTTTTGGTGCCAAATTTAAAAAGGAACAAACCTAAAAAAAAAAATTTAAAAAAAATGTTGAAAATCACGAAAAAGCAAGAAGTGCGATGATTACTATTTTGCTTTAATCAATTTTGTTTCCTCGACGTGAGATCCTCCAGCCGTCTGGCGAACGACTTCCCCCGACCGCGGCGCCGCGAACGGCAAATTTCGCGGATGAAACCGGCGGCCCCGGTTGCCGTCTGAAAAGCATCGCTTTTGATTACGGCTCATTTTCTCTTGGTGGAAAAAAAGCTCGCGAATAATCAGCAGACAATGACAACTCGCACCGTGAAATGTCGCTCGTTGGAAGGATGAGGAGCAGCAATCAAAAAAAAGAAACAAACAAAAAAACACAACACCAAGGAAATGGCTTTACGAGAAAAGGGGAACGGAGGAAAAAACAAACGTTACCCTCATATTTTTTTTCTTCCCCCTTGTTCTCCCCCCCCCCCCGTCAGTTCGCAGCGACAAAAAGCTGACGGACGGACGAACGCTGGGCAGGCAGCCTGGGCCAACAATAAAAAAGTCAAATAAAAGTTACGGAACAGGAGAGTTGAAGGTGGCGGCGGTCGGCCACTCGGAGTGCGTGTCACGTACAGTTAACCTTTTTATCGGGCGCGCCTGTGGTCTCATCAGTCGATGGAATTCTTTGCCCGCGGCGGCGGCTTAGCCGAGGGACACCGACCAATAGAAAAAATATTTCATTGTGTTAGCATTTCAAATGGCGAGCGGGGAGAGGAGGGCGTTCGGACGGAGGGCGGGGGGGGAAGCAGGGCGTGGGGGGGGGGGGGGGGGGGGCTTGGGGGGGAAGAAGCGCTAACCGATCGTTGCCAGCGGAATTAATTGCCTATTCTGAGAATAATGTCCCTTATCCGCCATTCTCGGAGGGCCGGGCGGCGAGCAGAGGCCACTTTTTCTTTTTTTTTTCTTTTGGCGTCTTCAAAAAGAAGAGCGCTTTGGGGTTCTGGCCGCATTAGGGGTTTTAGCTCGGCCCGCGAAAATAATCAGGAGCGCTGAAGCAAACGCGGTTAATCTGCGGCCCAATTAAAAAGCGCTAAAAAAAAATAATAATAATTTAAAAAAAATGTAAAAACCTGGTCGCACCTCGCTCGAACAAAAAAGAATGAAGCAAAAAATGGTCAAAAAAATCATTAAGAAACAAAACATTCGACCATATTTTGATGGTGCGTGTGTGGATTTTTTTTTCCCCCCAATTAATAATAGGCGAGGATTCATTCGTAAAGTGGCGAACAAATAATTTTGCGGCGGCTGAAGTGCGGCTCGCCGCTCGATAAATGGCTCAAGATGGCGCCGCCCCGGTGGCGCCTCCGTCCCGCTTTTCTTTAAGGGGATTTACGTTCAGGCTCCGTTACACATTGGCCAAGCATATGCAATGACCCCAACGGTTATCGGTGCATCTTTTAGCCGCGACTTAATCTAACCTCCTTAAAGCCGAGCGGCTTTTCAGACTCAAAGCGGCATTAAGAATGAGCATTGTCGGCCCGGCGAGAAGGAGCCTGTGGAAAAACAGCTGCTTGTGTTGCTGCAGTCCAATCAGCGGCCAAACAAACCCCCCCCCCTCCGAGCCCGACCCACAAGAACAGCGGGGACAAACTGGGATTTCGCCCTGTTTCTTTTTGGGGTTTATTTTTCCACCCCTCTTCCCCCTTCTCTTTTCGGGGGGGCGGAGGGGTCCGTCCCAAATGTTCCTTCCCCACCGCCGTATCGACCGACCTGCTCTCGGCCGCTCCTCCTCCTCCTCCTCCTCCTCCTCCTCTTCCTCCTCCTGCGAGGTGTCCATTTCATCCCTCGGCAGATGGACGGGCGAATTCGCAGCGGTCCCCCATTACACGCCTCTCCGCCGCCTCATTGTGGATTCAGTCGACGAAGTCAATCTTATTAACTTCCGCGCCGGTTCACATATGACATTTTCTTCAATTTTCTCGCCGACATCAAAAACATCAATTAGCGACTCGAAAATGGGAAGGAGCGAATGACGGAGGCCGATAACGCCGGCTTATTTGAAGCCGGGGGTAAATCTATTCTCCGGTTTTGAATGTGTTCATTACAATTGCGCTTTCAAAGAGGACCTCCAAATAGCAAAGAAATTAAATTTATCTCCGAGAAATGTCCAGAAATTGTTTTTCCCCCGCCTCCCTTTCTTTTCTTTTTCTTTTTTTTTTTTTCAAAATCCGCCGTCTATCTCT